>NW_013709989.1:0-433 GCF_000517525.1 Limulus polyphemus | reverse complement strand
CCTGTAGTCGTAAAGTATTCTAACTTGTACAGATATGCCTGTAGTCGTAAAGTATTCTAACCCGTACAGATCTGCCTGTAGTCGTAAAGTATTCTAACCTGTACAGATCTGTCTGTAGTCGTAAAGTATTCTAATCTGTACAGATCTGCCTGTAGTCGTAAAGTATTCTAACCCGTACAGATCTGCCTGTAGTCGTAAAGTATTCTAGCCTGTACAGATCTGCCTGTAGTCGTAAAGTATTCTAACCTGTACAGATCTGTCTGTAGTCGTAAAGTATTCTAACCCGTACAGATCTACCTGTAGTCGTAAAGTATTCTAACCTGTACAGATCTGCCTGTAGTCGTAAAGTATTCTAACCTGTACAGATCTGCCTGTATTTCTAAAGTATTCTAACCCGTACAGATCTGCCTGTAGTCGTAAAGCATTCTAACTT
>NW_013709988.1:0-433 GCF_000517525.1 Limulus polyphemus | reverse complement strand
GTACTAACCCAAACCCTTACATATACATCAAACCTGATGATTGATACTAATACTACACCGTGCTAACCCAAACCCTTACATATACATCAAACCTGCTGATTGATACTAATACTACACCGTTCTAACCCAAATCCTTACATATACATCAAACCTGATGATTGATACTAATACTACACCGTGCTAAACCAAACCCTTACATATACATCAAACCTGATGATTGATACTAATACTACACCGTGCTAACCCAAACCCTTACATATACATCAAACCTGATGATTGATACTAATACTACACCGTACTAACCCAAACCCTTACATATACATCAAACCTGCTGATTGATACTAATACTACACCGTTCTAACCCAAACCCTTACATATACATCAAACCTGATGATTGATACTAATACTACACCGTACTAACCCAAACCCTTAC
>NW_013709987.1:0-433 GCF_000517525.1 Limulus polyphemus | reverse complement strand
GATGAATGACAGTATAAGGTACAGATATACAAGTTCAGCTGGTTAAATGACAGCATAAGGTACAGATATACAAGATTAGCTGATGAATGACAGTATAAGGTACAGATATAAAGTTTAACTGATGAATGACAATATAAGGTACAGATATAAAGTTTAGCTGGTTAAATGACAGTATAAGGTACAGATATACAAGTTCAGCTGATGAATGACAGTATAAGGTACAGATATACAAGATTAGCTGATGAATGACAGTATAAGGTACAGATATACATGTTCAGCTGATGAATGACAATATAAGGTACAGATATAAAGTTCAGCTGGTTAAATGACAGTATAAGGTACAGATATACAAGTTAGCTGGTTAAATGGCAGTGTTAGGTACAGATATACATGTTCAGCTCATGAATGACAGTATAAAGTACAGATATACAAG
>NW_013709986.1:0-433 GCF_000517525.1 Limulus polyphemus | reverse complement strand
AAAAAAAAAAACAATCTGGCACTGGGAGAGTTGCTTATCTATACATGTGAGAATAAAACATTAAACATGGTTTTCGTTTTGCCTCTTCTCCCACCAAAACACGTAAGTAAAAACATAATATATAAATTCTCGATGAAATATATTCATATTTATATATATAGATAGATATACCTTGAGCCAAAGCCAGCGCCGGAGCGTAAAGGACCACCGCCATGTACAGCATCTGGAAAGAGTAGAAAAATCTATATTTTATTATCATTAATCTTATAAACTGAAAGCTGCGATTGATATTTAATAATCACCCAAAGGATCTGAAAAGTTCGGTGTTATGGTTTAGAGTAAAACTAATCACTTCGTTTTAGTGAAACGTAATTAAGATACTTCAAGTTATAAACCAAGTACAGTAATAGAAATTGGTTTCATGTTATAAACC
>NW_013709985.1:0-433 GCF_000517525.1 Limulus polyphemus | reverse complement strand
ACTGTTGGAGTTACCTGTCTCATTTCCGATATCAAACACTCCCTTATGATGTTATGCATTTCGTTAGGGTCACGTAATTTGATTACACACACATGTATCTGAATTTGGTTGCTGAAACAAAGTTTACAACAGGCAAATTTAGCTATATACATGTTTCATTTAGTTTAAACAATTATCAAGTCACAAAAAAGCACACCAAGTAGGAATGGGCGGAACTATGGCCACACTCACTTTGAGATCGCACCATGTTAAAAAACACCCAGTGTTGTGTTATTATCCCACCCGTTCCTACGTTGTTTCCTTAATTTTTTTATGCTCCCATTCCTACTTCCTCATTTTTTTACTTAAAAATGTTTTACACTTGTGTTAGTTAACGTCATTTGTAACATAGACCTACAACAATTCACAGTAGTGTATAAGTATTGAAGTTTGT
>NW_013709984.1:0-433 GCF_000517525.1 Limulus polyphemus | reverse complement strand
AAACATAATTGTTTCCACAGAACCACTATAATTAACAGACTGTACAACAAATTCAGTATTTTCCCCTCTGTGGTTCAAACATAATTATTTGTGTAAAACTTTCATCATAGAAAAATGAAAAGCTTTCGAAGATGTATGAAACAGAGGTCTGAATATACTACTCGGTACTCGACGGAATTGGCTGTATTTACATTTAAAATGTGGCCCTCTATCAAGTCTCAGCCCTTCCAAGAATTAAATAGTCGATCTGGCAAAGACCGGCCAATCTAATCTCTTCTCAAGCTAGGATTTTATAGGCCGTATATCGTAAGCAAGACGCTGGTTTAGTATAGGTGTGTCTCGAAGAACTTATATCCATCCTTTAGTCGTTGTGTTTTGGGTAGCTTCCTATCAAATTAACTAACCACAGTTGATTATAGTATTTTGGCACTTG
>NW_013709983.1:0-433 GCF_000517525.1 Limulus polyphemus | reverse complement strand
CCGTTCTGTATAGTTGTGTATCTCCTACATCCGTTCTGTATAGCTGTTTGTGTCTACATCCGTTCCGTATAGTTGTTTATGTCCTACATCCGTTCTGTATAGTTGTTTATCTCCTACATCCGTCTGTATAGTTGTTTATTTACGGCATTTGTCAAAGAGAAGACTGTAGCGTCAAAACCAAAACTTTAGACAACCACAATGTTTGGAAACTGTGATATAAGTTTTCTCACTTCGGTTACTCCAAGCGCTAAAGAAACGGATATAGGCTCGAAAAGGTTAGCCATTCATGACTCGTAGAATTCTTCACATGAAACTTAGTACATCATGTTAAAATTTTAGCAAAATACCTCGACGACATTTAGGTGGATGAACCAATAAGGCTGAATGGAAGTTTTATGTGTTTTAGGATACTGTGGAAGGGTTGTAATTGTTC
>NW_013709982.1:0-433 GCF_000517525.1 Limulus polyphemus | reverse complement strand
AAATTATTTGATGACTGTCGTTGACGTTGACATTATTTTTTGGATCTCTGCAAACATGATGTTGTTCAGATGGGTTCCTTTTGTGTTACCTCTTAACTACATCTTCATGTGACACATTGTGCTGAATGTGCATTCACATGAAAACATGGTCAGAAGGACCATATAGTACAGCTTGATCAGTTTGTGAACCTCTGAGCATGTAAACTTTGCTAATGACATTGAACTATAAATTTCTGCAATTGTAGAAATTCTGGTTACATCACTATTCTTTTGTTTACACTAAGTATTATGCAGTCGTAAGAGAGTTGATAGCTCATTGAACTGAGCTTCGCTTTGTAAATTAGGTTACTCTTCATACCCTCTATATATATTCTTCTCTCCTTCTTGGATTTTAGAAGAATTTTCTCAATATTCTTTATGAGAGACAGGTCCT
>NW_013709981.1:0-433 GCF_000517525.1 Limulus polyphemus | reverse complement strand
GAACAGGTTAGAAGCGTGTAGAATATTAACTACAAGAAGCTTTATGAACAGGTTAGAAACGTGTAGAACTTTTACTGCAAGAAGCTTTATGAGCACGTTAGAAACATGTTGAGCATTAACTACAAGAAGCTTTATGAACAGGTTAGAAGCGTGTAGAATTTTAACTGCAAGAAGCTTTATGAACAGGTTAGAAGCATGTTGAACATTAACTACAAGAAGCTTTGTGAGCAAATTAGAAGCATGTAGAATTTTAACTACAAGAAGCTTTATGAACAGGCTAGAAGAATATAGAATATTAACTACAAGAAGCTTTATGAACAGGTTAGAAGCGTGTAGAATTTTAACTGCAAGAAGCTTTATGAACAGGTTAGAAGCATGTTGAACATTAACTACAAGAAGCTTTATGAGCAAATTAGAAGCATGTAGAATATTA
>NW_013709980.1:0-433 GCF_000517525.1 Limulus polyphemus | reverse complement strand
AAAACAACAAGTGTTGGAATTAGCCTACTGACAAGGAGGAAAACAACAAGTGTTGGAATTAGCCTACTGACAAGGAGAAAAATAACAAATGTTGGAATTAGGCCTACTGACAAGGAGAAAACAGCAAGTGTTGGAATTAACCTATTGACAAGGAGAAAAACAACAAGTGTTGGAATTAGCCTACTGACAAGGAGGAAAACAACAAGTGTTGAATTAGCTTACTAACAAGAAGAAAAACAGCAAATGTTGGAATTAGGCCTACTGACAAGGAGAAAACAGCAAGAGTTGGAATTAACCTACTAACAAGGAGAAAAATAACAAGTGTTGGAATTAGCCTACTGATAAGAAGAAAAACAGCAAGTGTTGGAATTAGCCTACTGACAAGGATAAAACAGCAAGTGTTGGAATTAGCCTACTGACAAGGATAAAACAG
>NW_013709979.1:0-433 GCF_000517525.1 Limulus polyphemus | reverse complement strand
CTGAATGAGTAGCATACCTGTTATTGAAGTAGTGCCTTACCCCACAAGTGTGCCATATTTTCTTCTTCTGGCACACTTGTTCTTTTCAGGAGGTTGTTATCCGCTTGTTTTGATACTGTCACACCTTCATCAGCCACCCCACCTTTTCAGTGTGGAATTCTAGGTTTGGGTGAGAGGAGGTAGTATCATTTTGGAAGTTAACATTTTCCTGCACTGAAAATGTATTTCCAATAGGTACTTACTTCTTCTCACCCATTTCCCACCCTTCCTACCCCACTGATATTCCAGTGTTTTAGTTTGTAACTGCCAATTCTCAAAAGTGCCAAAATAGTAGAGGGAGCTACCTGTGCTAGTATAGATGGTGCATTTATGATTGGTGGAGAGTAATCACATGATATGCACATGTTCTGAAATGGTGCAAAAATAAAGGGGT
>NW_013709978.1:0-433 GCF_000517525.1 Limulus polyphemus | reverse complement strand
TAAAATGAAACCCATAGTACTGATGTCATCAAATTTTAAACTGAATCCCATACTATTGACATTAACAAAATAATAACATTTATCTTACACAATAAAGAATGGTTTTCAATTTACATAATATTAATAAACTCACACACTGTACTCTTAAGATGAAATTGATTTTAATTTTTCAAATACTACCATGTCCTGACATTTCAGTCTGAAGATGCATAGAATGGCATTTATTTTACAAACAATACTGGCCCTCACATTATAGTTTAGACCTTCATGTGAATGACCTATATTTTATAAACAGTACTGGTCCTCACATTAGAGTTTAGATCTTCATGTGGTTGATCTAATATTTTACAAACATTACTAGGCCCTCACATTAGAGTTTAGATCTTCATGTGGTTGACCTATATTTTACAAACATTACTAGGTCCTCACATTA
>NW_013709977.1:0-433 GCF_000517525.1 Limulus polyphemus | reverse complement strand
ATAGGAAAACAAAACTCAAAACATGGTAGAACTACGAATCCTGTATGCTTTCTAGAGGCAAGGAGTTCTTTGTGTGCCATTTCTGTCAGTATCTTCCTTCTATAGATAGGTGGACCCATATGGGCAGCAAACCTGCATGACAAACATTTTCTGTCATCTATGTAACAGCAAATTAGAAATGAAGAACACAGCTATGGAACAGAAAAGAGGTTTTCAACTGATGGTAATACAAGTTACTTCAAAGTCCAAGGATTCAGTGGATTTGAGTAACTATAAAACAATGACAATATATATATATATATACATCACAAAAGGTTATGATGGTTTTACAAAACAATGGTTATAGTTTAAATTCAGGAAGAACTTAAAATACAATAAATATGTTTATATTTGTATTATTTAGTAGTTGATTTTAATAATGAAGTGGTATGAG
>NW_013709976.1:0-433 GCF_000517525.1 Limulus polyphemus | reverse complement strand
TAACTATATATATATATATAACTTTGTTGCTGTTGTTTTGTTTGTTTATTTTGATGCAAAGCCACATAATGGGCTATCCGTGCTCTGTTCACAGAGAGGAATCGAACCCCAGATTTTAGCGTTAAAAATACGTAGACCTAACACTGACTAGAGAGGACTACAGTGAAAAAGAAGTCTCCATATAAGTATAAAGTATGTATATAAAAAAAAAACTGGAATTTACAATGTATTATGGTTGTTTTTTTATTATTTAGGAAAGAGGCAAAAAAGTGACATCTCGTTAACTCATGAAGCTTAAGTGTTGAGAAAATGTTTCTTATAAATCGCGGTGAAAGTAATATCAACGAGTTAAGGCCTCAGCGTTCCAATGAAATCCCATTTTTTAGAAAGAGATCTGATGAAATTACACTTTGAAATGTTCGAGAAATTTAAA
>NW_013709975.1:0-433 GCF_000517525.1 Limulus polyphemus | reverse complement strand
GATTTGTGGAAAACTTTTCCTTCTGATTGAATTATTAAAGATGTCTCTTGTTTTTAAACTAAACAATGTACTCTTGTTTTTAAACTATAAAATGTCTCTTGTTTTTAAAGTATACAGTGTTCTCTTGTTTTTAAACCATACCGTGAACTCTTGTTTTTTGACTCTACAGTATACTTTTGTTTTTTGACTCTACAGTGTACTCTTGTTTTTCGACTCTACAGTGTTCTCTTGTTTTTCGACTCTACAGTGTACTCTTGTTTTTGACTCTACAGTATACTCTTGTTTTTGACTCTACAGTGTTCTCTTGTTTTTCGACTCTACAGTGTTCTCTTGTTTTTCGACTCTACAGTGTACTCTTGTTTTTGACTCAACAGTGTACTCTTGTTTTTCGACTCTACAGTGTATTCTTGTTTTTTCACTCTACAGTGTTATC
>NW_013709974.1:0-433 GCF_000517525.1 Limulus polyphemus | reverse complement strand
TGAGGTTTGTATAGTTTATGTAGATAATAACCTGCCGTACATATAGTTTATATAGATGATAATTTAAAATGTATGAGGTTTATATAGAATATAAATTGAAATGTATATAGTTGATACATATAATAAATTGTCATTTGTATAGGCCACCGGACAGTTAACGGTTTATATATAATAGTTAGATAAGCAAGAAGTACGTAAAATTAGTTAATTTATAACCTTGTTTAACACATAATTAATCCAAATCATAACTTTAGTTTTATAAAAGTAATTAATGTATAACCTTGTTTAACACATAACTAATCCAAATCATAACTTTAGTTTTTATAAAAGTAATTAATGTATAACCTTGTTTAACACATAACTAATCCAAATCATAACTTTAGATTTTATAAAAGTAATTAATGTATAACCTTGTTTAACACATAACTAATCC
>NW_013709973.1:0-433 GCF_000517525.1 Limulus polyphemus | reverse complement strand
TTAAGTTAGTAAACCATTTTTGTTGCCTCTAGTGGCTCGGTGGTCAGTCTGCGAACTTATAACGCTAAAAATTGGGTTTCGATACCCGTGGTGGGTATAGCAAAGATAGTTCATTGTTTAACTTTGCCCTTAACAAGAATCAAACAAATAAACAATCAGTTTTCGTTAAGGTTAGCATATCTCGTGTGATTGGTTAAAACCTCAGAAGAACAGCGAATTATTTATGCGTAAAGGAGGCGAATTTAAATGTCCCCTATAGTTGGATTGAAACAGAAAATGGTAAAAGCAGCCAAACCTGACGTATTCCGCAAAATTATTTTATAGTTCTTATCTCTGAGAAATTAGAACATATAAAACGCTTGGTTGTCAGCAATGTCTGAGAAATAAGAACATATAAAACGCTAGTTGTCAGCAGTGTCTGAGAAATAAGAAC
>NW_013709972.1:0-433 GCF_000517525.1 Limulus polyphemus | reverse complement strand
AAATAAAAACAGGTTAAAAATCGCCAAAATCCTTTCACCTGAAAAGTTAAAAACGTAAAATATTAAAAATCATCAAACGTATCTCAAAATCGATACAAATAACGATTATTATAAAATGCTCGTAGGAAAAATGACAGTTTCTAATAATTATTCTTAAGTTTTGGAGGTGTTACCATAAATATTTGTATTTCTTGATAAAGTATTTAAGTTACTAAGGTCAGTGTTGCTAGGGCAAATGTCGTTACTAAGGGCAATGTTTCTATGGGTAGACTGTGTTACCAAGGGCAGAGTTACTATAGTTCCTTAGGAGGTCATCATGTGATATCTTAACTTATGTTTATTTTATCACTTATATAATGAATTGTATTATGTATTAATATCACTAATTCATTTCAATAATTTATCTTCATACATCCTAAAACGTCTTTGAATG
>NW_013709971.1:0-433 GCF_000517525.1 Limulus polyphemus | reverse complement strand
TTTCTAACTTAGCGAACCAGAATGCCTGTGTGTAATAGAAGGAACGAGTGTTTCTAACTTGGTGAACCAGAATGCCTGTGTGTAATAGAAGGAACAAGTGTTTCTAACTTAGTGAACCAGAATGCCTGTGTGTAATAGAAGGAACGAGTGTTTCTAACTTAGCGAACCAGAATGCCTGTGTGTAATAGAAGGAACGAGTGTTTCTAACTTGGTGAACCAGAATGCCTGTGTGTAATAGAAGGAACAAGTGTTTCTAACTTAGTGAACCAGAATGCCTGTGTGTAATAGAAGGAACAGTGTTTCTAACTTAGTGAACCAGAATGCCTGTGTGTAATAGAAGGAACCAGTGTTTCTAACTTGGTGAACCAGAATGCCTGTGTGTAATAGAAGGAACAACTGTTTCTAACTTGGTGAACCAGAATGCCTGTGTGTA
>NW_013709970.1:0-433 GCF_000517525.1 Limulus polyphemus | reverse complement strand
GTTAAATATACTTTACTGGTTGAGAACTGACAGTTCGTTAAATATACTTTACTGGTTGAGAAGCTGACAGTTCGTTAAATATACTTTACTGGTTGAGAAGTTGACAGATCGTTAAATATACTTTACTGGTTGAGAAGCTGACAGTTCGTTAAATATACTTTACTGGTTGGGAAACATGACAGCTCATTGGATATACTTTACTGGTTGGGAAACATGACAGCTCATTGGATATAGTTTACTGGTTGGGAAACATGACAGCTCATTGGATATAGTTTACTGCTTGGGAAACATGACAGCTCATTGGATATACTTTACTGATTGGGAAACATGATAGTTCATTGGATATACTTTAATGGTCGGGAAACATGACAGCTCATTGGATATACTTTACTGGTTGGGAAACATGATAGTTCATTGGATATAGTTTACTGGC
>NW_013709969.1:0-433 GCF_000517525.1 Limulus polyphemus | reverse complement strand
ACTTCCTGATATTGCAGTAGAAAGAAACAATAGTTGTTCGCTTATCAAAACGGAACTCCTTTGATCAAAATTCCTAATATTTATCCCTTGGTTTGATAAAAAAATTTCGGATATCTTGGATTTTACTGTATTTCTCAAGAAAAGGTAAAGAAAATTAAGGGTTTAAAAATAAAAATATTCACAACATATATCTTTAAGGAATAACATTACGTCGTTTGTAAAGTTAAAAAAACAACTTCTTCTGACACAGAGTAAAAACAATCGAAAAGGTCGATTTAATTTGGAAAGAAGACATAATGGTCTTTTAGATTTAGTTATTTCAATTCAATAATTTTATTTCTAAAGCCCTAATTTTCTTTACCTTTTCTTGAGAAATACAGTAAAATCCAAGACATCCGAAATTTTCTTATCAAACCAAGGGATTTATATTTGG
>NW_013709968.1:0-433 GCF_000517525.1 Limulus polyphemus | reverse complement strand
TATATTGCCCAACTTAGGCCTAGAACTTTCTACAAAATACGATATCATATAACAATGCTCACTTAACGCAACAAGAAAATCTCAGAAGTTCGAGTAACATGACGCCAATTCACAACAACTGAACTACGCAACAAATGATTCGTAAATAGTTATGTAAGCAAATTTTCCATACTTATCGCTTCTAAAATATCATACTTTAACGTTCACACAATATAAACTAAATAATAATCTCGTATTAAACTTAGAACGAACAGTCATGTATCTAACAATACTCTTTTCTTTTACTTTTGATTTCATTCTCTGCATTATGCTAATAAATCTTAATTCAACAACAATAGAAATAATATAATAATTTTGGTATATAAATTTACGTACTTGTAAAAAGGTAAGGTCTTTGTACAAAAATTTTAAATTGTCGTCTCATGAGTATTAC
>NW_013709967.1:0-433 GCF_000517525.1 Limulus polyphemus | reverse complement strand
ACCTATTAACACACAAAAAATAATTTTAAAATACAGCAAGCTTTTAACCTTACTCAGGAGTTTTTTATTTAGTTTTGTTTTCACTGTTAATGTATTTGATGTTTCCATTTACTTTAATTTTATATTTGTTCCTTTGTTTTATTGACAAAGACCCTTCAGGTTTTTAAACTTCATGATCATTTGGTATTGTAATTACTTTTTTTATATAAAATTCTTCAATTACATTTATCACATTAAGAATCATGCAAATAATAATTTGAATATTTTCTTAAAATCTTACAGATAATAAAATGGATTTCAAAATGTTCAAAAATCAAAATCAGCCATTTTTATAAGTCATTCTTCTTCTTCCGTAGCTTTTTCCTGTATCTATACAGGGTTGCTATTTTCGGTTTTGGCAGGGTTTTTATGCCCGGATGCCCTTCCTGACGCC
>NW_013709966.1:0-433 GCF_000517525.1 Limulus polyphemus | reverse complement strand
GGATATTATACATAAACTGGGACACCTTGTTGTCTCGTGTTTTGTACTCACAAGGTGTCCCAGTTTATGTATAATATCCAGTACAAAACACGAGACGGATGTCTGTAAGCAATTTTCTAGTTATGTGTTGTCGGATCACATTAGTTGTTTATTGTTACAACACATGACTAGGTGATTATTGTTACTACACCTGACTAGGTGATTATTGTTACAACACCTGACTAGGTGATTATTGTTACAACACCTGACTAGGTGATTATTGTTACCAGAACTGACTAGTTGTTTATTGTTACAACACCTGACTAGGTGATTATTGTTACAACACCTGACTAGGTGATTATTGTTACCAGAACTGACTAGTTGTTTATTGTTACAACACCTGACTAGTTGTTTATTGTTACAACACCTGACTAGGTGATTATTGTTACCAGAA
>NW_013709965.1:0-433 GCF_000517525.1 Limulus polyphemus | reverse complement strand
ATAAGATTTCACCAATTCACCTCTCTGCATCCTTGTCAGTTTCATGTCAATTGCATGAGCTACACTACGACCAACAGGCCCATTTATACCCATGGGAAGTATGCAAAAGAGACGACAGTGATGGCAACATGTGACAGCTGCGGTATTTGCATCCTCATGATACCCTTAACATCCCTCTGCAATTCTACCTTCCCATTCCATAACGTTTGCGACACATAACGTGCTGAACTGCGAAAATTTCTTTGTTATCACCCTGTGTGTCACAGAAGATTATCTGATATCATTTATCACATCAGATTAGTTGGAGATACCAGTGTTATAGCATGTTTTTTTTTCAGCTTGCCGCAAGACTTGTGTTAGATATCTGTCAAATATGGAATATATACATAAGCCAAATATATATTGATAGTAAAATCATTTCAAACTTTAAAAT
>NW_013709964.1:0-433 GCF_000517525.1 Limulus polyphemus | reverse complement strand
GCAGACATGCCACTGGGGGGGGGGGCAGCCTTGTAACTAGATTACAACTCTATCCAATCAGTTCCTCAACCTTGGTTGTCATAGTGATAGCTGTGAAAAGTAGCAGGCTAGTGATCTAAATACATCATGAAAGCTCTTTTTTCTTGTTGTCGTTCTCAACTGTATAAGCAAGTATAGTTTCCAGTTGAGGAAAAAAGTGACAGCATTCCCTCCAAGCTGCGCAACAAACAATCAAATGCGTGCACTTAATTATACCAGCCGCACACTTCTGCACATTGCCTTGATACTGGTTTATATGAAAAAATTCATTCCGCACACGGACTGAAAAAATTAAAGGAAACATTGCTTATTGGTATGTTGTTAGAAGATGAGATATCTGTGAACAACTTCTACTTAATTATTCCAGCCGCACACTTCTGCACATTGCCTTGAT
>NW_013709963.1:0-433 GCF_000517525.1 Limulus polyphemus | reverse complement strand
TCTTGATGTTTGTCTAGTGTTAACAGCTCTTAATGTTTGTCTAGTTTTAACAGGTCTTGAGGTTTGCCTTGTGTTAGCAACTCTTGTTGTTTGTCTGATGTTAACAGCTCTTTTTGTTTGTATAGTGTTAACAGTTCTTAATGTTTGTCTAATGTTAACAGCTCTTGGTGTTTGTCTAGAGTTAACAGCTCTTGATGTTTGTCTAGTGTTAACAGCACTTGGTGTTTTTCTACTGTTAACAGCTCTTAATGTTTTTCTAATGTTAACACCTCTTGATGTTTGTCTAGTGTTAACAGCTCTTAATGTTTGTCTAGTTTTAACAGGTCTTGAGGTTTGCCTTGTGTTAGCAGCTCTTGTTGTTTGTCTAGTGTTAACAGCTCTTAATGTTTGTCTAATGTTAACAGCTCTTTTTGTTTGTCTAGTGTTAACAGTT
>NW_013709962.1:0-433 GCF_000517525.1 Limulus polyphemus | reverse complement strand
TATAACACCAACTGTTTATTGATTAATAAAGAACTATAACAACTAACTGTTTATTGATTAATAAAGAACTATAACAACCAACTGTTTATTAATTAATAAAGAACTATAACATCCAACTGTTTATTGATTAATAAAGAACTATAACAACTAACTGTTTATTGATTAATAAAGAACTATAACAACCAACTGTTTATTAATTAATAAAGAACTATAACAACCAACTGTTTATTAATTAATAAAGAACTATAACACACAACTGTTTATTGATTAATAAAGAACTATAACATCCAACTGTTTATTGATTAATAAAGAACTATAACACCCAACTGTTTATTGATTAATAAAGAACTATAACACCCAACTGTTTATTAATTAATAAAGAACTATAACACCCAACTGTTTATTGATTAATAAAGAACTATAACAACTAACT
>NW_013709961.1:0-433 GCF_000517525.1 Limulus polyphemus | reverse complement strand
CACAACTCTTATTGCTTCTACCATATTTACACATGGAACATTATGTAACTTTACCTGTTTAAAAACCCTTATTTGCTATGCTAAACCAACGATCATTTTACATTTCCAAACTTTATGAAAAATCCTATTAACGTGACATAATACGACAAAAATACATAAATCTAGCTAGTAAAGACCCTTTGGGACTTGACTGACACCTGTCAAGACTGTCATAGACAAAACAATGAACACTTGCTGGCATTTGTCTTTCCCAGGTTTGCTTCAAAACTACATCATCACACTTGTATCAGTAAAAGAGCACATTCAAAATATATTATGCATAATCAGAAAGAACACTTGCAGGTATAACGTACTGTGTGTGAGAGGAAAAACACATTCATGATGTATTATCTGTGAGAAAGATCAACATTTACATTTATGATGTGTTGTGTGA
>NW_013709960.1:0-433 GCF_000517525.1 Limulus polyphemus | reverse complement strand
AAGAAGTTTCCATAATTTAGTTAGTCAGACCTTTTCAATCTACTCACATACACGAAGAAGTTTCCATAATTTAGTTAGTCAGAAGTGTGAGTAGATCGACAAGTTCGGTTAAGATATACGACACATGACTTTATAAGGTATGTAACATCACAGATTTTTGTTATTATAATACGGTTTTCCACATTTTAATAGAGGGCTCTTTTGCAATTAAGTCTGATGTTTATACTGACAACCAAACCATTACTAAATAATTTATAAAATAATTATATTTTGGGAAACAGTTTCCACGAAGTCTTTAGTTTACAAACGTATACGATTTATCTAGTCAAAATGTTAACGTGCATTTATTTTAAATAATAGAAACATATTATTTGATCACTACATATATATATATATATATACACACATCATATGTCATTCGACAGTGGTGGTC
>NW_013709959.1:0-433 GCF_000517525.1 Limulus polyphemus | reverse complement strand
TCTATCAATATTTCACACGCACCAGAACGTATTTTTCTAATTATGTTATATAACCTAAAAATTACGGTTCAAACACCGAAATAATTGGAGTACCCAAAACCAATAAACCTAAGGTTTATGATAAAAATTATATCACAAAGCTTAAATCTAAAAATTAATTTCAAGTACCGTCATTAGTTAAGACCAATGGCAATACGTTTGGGAGAAAGATAGAAAAATGTTTTATCCAAAGAAGTAATAATAAAACTGAAAAACTTCACAAAAACTATGGTCACTAACCACAAACTTAGGTGTTTTAAAACTCGCCAAGAACTTTGAAATGTTTACGTCAAGCTAAGATATGCATAAACTAAAACGTAAAATGATCTAAATTAGTAGAATTCAAGTTAACCCTTGTGAACGTTTAAAGCAGTGGACGGCAACCTGTGATCCG
>NW_013709958.1:0-433 GCF_000517525.1 Limulus polyphemus | reverse complement strand
GATAAATATAAGAAATATGTCTCAAGTGAGAACGACTGAATAGTTGAATGTATTCTATTAGCAATTCACTAATCACCCGTATCTCTACTTAGATAAATATAAGAAAATATGTCTCAAGTGAGAATGACTGAATAGTTGAATGTATTCTATTAGCAATTCACTAATCACCCGTATCTCTACTTAGATAAATATAAGAAAATATGTCTCAAGTGAGAACGACTGAATAGTTGAATGTATTCTATTAGCAATTCACTAATCACCTGTATCTCTACTTAGATAAATATAAGAAAATATAGTCTCAAGTGAGAATGACTGAATAGTTGAATGTATTCTATTAGCAATTCACTGATCACCCGTATCTCTACTTAGATAAATATAAGAAAATATAGTCTACTAAGTGAAGAACGACTGAATAGTTGAATGTATTCTATTA
>NW_013709957.1:0-433 GCF_000517525.1 Limulus polyphemus | reverse complement strand
GATAATTATTGTGATAAACAGGATCCTGTATCTGTCCCTATCCTGTTTTTTAAAGTAACACTTGATAATTATTGTGATAAACAGTGTCCTCTATATGTCCCTATCCTGCTTTGTAAAGTAACACTTGATAATTATTGGGATAAACAGGATCCTCTATATGTCCCTATCCTGCTTTGTAAAGTAACACTTGATAATTATTGTGATAAACAAAATCTTGTATATGTCCCTATCCTGCTTTGTAAAATAACACATGATAATTATTGTGATAAACAAGATCGGGTATATATCCCTATCCTGCTTTGTAAAGTAACACTTGATAATTATTGTGATAAACAGGATCCTCTATATGTCCCTATCTTGCTTTGTAAAGTAACACTTGATAATTATTGTGATAAACAGGATCCTCTATATGTCCCTATCCTGCTTTGTAATA
>NW_013709956.1:0-433 GCF_000517525.1 Limulus polyphemus | reverse complement strand
AAGAGTGTCGAAGGAGAGAGAGAGAGAGAGGAGGAGGAGAAGTGAATAGTAGAAAGAGATAGAAAATTTGGAACAACATCCGAAGAGAAAATATATGTAAACTTGTAAAGCTGAAAGTGCGTTGATTATCAAATAAAATTGAAATAATGGAATAAAGCTGAATAAATACAGAGCATTGATTATTGTAAAAAAATAAATAAATGAGAAAGTAAATATAATGACGGTTATTGGTGTTTTTTAGAAAAGGGCTGTACAATGGACCATCTATGATCTGTCCATCGCGGGGAAACGAACCCCAAATTTTAGCATTGTAAAGTCCGAAAATACACCGCTGACCAACTGGAGGACAATAATGAATGAAAGATAGACAATATTAAATAAAAACGAATGTAAAATGGTTGAATAATTTAAACAAAATGAAACGTATAAAAGG
>NW_013709955.1:0-433 GCF_000517525.1 Limulus polyphemus | reverse complement strand
GGAAATTAACAAACGACCAGAGACGTAACAATATCTAATTTAGAGACCAAGAAAGTTAAACCTAATCTGCTATTAACGGTAACAATATAAACATTTAGCAAAGCAAGGAACACTGATGATGTTCATTTCTTTATTTTAGTTTTTCTGCTAACGTTTTTGAAGCTTCATGGCTGTTCATCAACCTTGGATAGTTATTGAATAAAATACGAAAAAAATAGTCAATTTTACGTGTGATATAAAATTATATTAATGAAATAAAAACTTAAAAAAACTTATATTTGAAAAGGTGAGTAAAATGGCTAGAATGTAGGAACTTATTTTCTGCTTAAAACTACGTTTTAAGATATAATTGCTTTGAGTTACGATAATATTGCCGAAAAAATAAAGAGATTGTCATAACCAGTTTCATAATTAAGCACAAAGCTATAC
Organism: Limulus polyphemus; assembly: GCF_000517525.1. NCBI lineage: Eukaryota > Metazoa > Arthropoda > Merostomata > Xiphosura > Limulidae > Limulus > Limulus polyphemus. Next base: position 4 of record NW_013709955.1, on the reverse strand, counting down.
AATG
>NW_013709954.1:0-433 GCF_000517525.1 Limulus polyphemus | reverse complement strand
ATATGTAAATTTAATTTCTTTTAGAATATATTCCAGTGTATTAAGACTACACATGTAAATTAATTTTTATTATATGTATATATATTTCAGTGTATTACGACTCCACTTGTAAATTTATTTCTATTGTATGTATTCCAGTGTATTAAGACTCCACATGTAAATTTATTCCTTTAGAATATATTCCAGTGTATTAAGACTCCACATGTAAATTAATTTTATATATGTATATTTCAGTGTATTAAGACTCCACTTGTAAATTTATTTCTAGTATATATATATATATATTCCAGTGTATTAAGACTCCACATGTGAATTTATTCCTTTAGAATATATTCCAGTGTATTAAGATTCCACATGTAAATTTATTTCTATTATATATATATGTATATATTCCAGTGTATTAAGATTCCACATGTAAATTTATTTCTATTAT
>NW_013709953.1:0-433 GCF_000517525.1 Limulus polyphemus | reverse complement strand
GTAAAGACTAAAGTCACGCCAGGCAAGATTGGAAGGGAAATATAATAAATATACATAAATGTATAACATTATGAGATTTAAGCTTGTTAGACTAAAAATTTGTGTTTTTCGTGTTATAATTTGTAGTCATTCTAGAACGCAAAAGGCATAATATAGTGTGTATATCTTCACAAAAGTTGGCAATCTTTTAGTTAGCAGTATAAGTATCTCACATATAAAAAATCAGTATTTCTTAATAAATTAAAATATAGATTTGTCCATGAATGTATTGTGCATTAGTTTTGAATAATCCGTGTGCAAAGTGATTTTCATGTTAAAAAGAAAATCATTTTACTTCATCTTAAAAATCCCAAATTTCATTTGTGTAATCTCAAAAACCTCATAAACACATTTCAAATGTTTGTTTTCAGTAAAACTTTATATTTTATCTGCG
>NW_013709952.1:0-433 GCF_000517525.1 Limulus polyphemus | reverse complement strand
CTTGATGTGATGTGTGTTACACTGCTGATGTAGTCTTGTTATTAAAGTGTCAAATAAGTACAGCTCTGTTACTATCAGATATTTGATATATTCTTGATGTAATGTCTGTTACACTCCTGATGTGGTCTTGTTATTATAGTGTCAAATAAGTACAGCTCTGTTACTATCAGATTGTTGATATATTCTTAATGTAATGTCTGTTACACTCCTGATGTAGCCTTGTTATTACAGTGTCAAATAACTTTATTACTGTCAGATAGTTGGTGTAGTCTTGTTGCTATATTGTGTAAATAACTATAGCTCTATTACTATCAGATATTTGATATATTCTTAATGTAATGTCTGTTACGCTGCTGATGTAATCTTGTTATAGTATCAAATAACTATAGCTCTATTACTATCAGATTGTTGATATATTCTTATGGTGACATCT
>NW_013709951.1:0-433 GCF_000517525.1 Limulus polyphemus | reverse complement strand
ATTCTGGCCATCAAACTGATTGGAAATCAACAATAATTGTATACAAAAAGGATAACTACATAAAAAAAAAGAATTGTCAAAAGTTGTTTAATCAAAAGCCTGCCTAATTTCAAAACCTCCCAAGGTCACTTTAAACTTAACTTCCTGTGTCCTTAAGGGAATTCCAAGGCATTAATTGACCAGTTTTTTTCTTGCCAGAAGACAACGTGAGACTGAAGAGGATGCACGAATATGTTGAAACTAGTTTCTCTAATATCAGACTTTTGACAGTTTGTTCCATTTACTGTGGTTTTTCACTAATCACTCCATGAAATTTTAGAATCAGAACTGGTCCTCAGTTGAAAAAAGATTGGGAACAACTGCCATCTATGTACTTAAAGGAACAATGTGTGTCAGTTAGTGTATGTGTGCTAGCTCACAGAGAAACGCAATA
>NW_013709950.1:0-433 GCF_000517525.1 Limulus polyphemus | reverse complement strand
ATAACGCCCCCATGGCTGAAATGTCGAGCATTCGAACCCACGACCCGCAGATTGCGAGTCGAGCTCCCTAATCATCTGACCATGCCGGGCCGTCAAAAGGTGACCAAACAACTTGGTTGAATGGTGGAAAGTAACACAGGGTAGTTGGAATAATATTACACAATTGACATTAATAAACTGTACGACAGCATTTAAACAAGGTGTAATGTTCTGTGTAAAGCAAAGGGCTGACGTACAAAATCCGAGTATAATATACAACGTATTTCATTTTGTTTTATAGTTTATGTGATAGTGTTTAGTACCATTAATAAATTCAATAAATTCACCATTTAGTTGCTATGACTCAATATTTATCCTGTATTATGTTTTGCTTGTGTGTTTGGGTAAGTATTTCCATTAGCATATATATTAGGTCGTCAATAAATTAATGTCA
>NW_013709949.1:0-433 GCF_000517525.1 Limulus polyphemus | reverse complement strand
CTTTCTTATAATAGATGCTCTGTGCATTATTAACCCTAAGTGTATCTTTCTTATAATAGTTGCTCTGTGCATTATTAACCCTCAGTGTATATTTCTTATAATAGTTGCACTGTGTATTATCAACCATAAGTGTATCTTTGTTATGATTGTTGCACTGTGTATTATCATCCTTAAGTGTATCACTGTTATGATTTTTGCACTGTGTGTTATCAACCATATATGTATCATTTTATAATTGTTGCACTGTGTATTATCAACCATATATGTATCATTTTATAATTGTTGCACTGTGTATTATCAACCATATGTGTATCTTTGTTATGATTGTTGCACTGTGTATTATCAACCTTAAGTGTATCACTGTTATAATCGTTGCACTGTGTATTACCAACCATATATGTATCATTTTATAATTGTTGCACTGTGTATTATC
>NW_013709948.1:0-433 GCF_000517525.1 Limulus polyphemus | reverse complement strand
GGACAACTTTTGATGGATGCATTACAACTGCTACATTATTACTAAGACAACTCATGATGGATGCATTACAACTGCTACATTATTACTAAGACAACTCATGATGGATGCATTACAACTGCTACATTATTACTAGGACAACTCGTGATGGATGCATCACAACTGCTACATTATTACTAGGACAAATTTTGATGGGTGCATCACAACAGCTACATTATTACTAGGACAACTTTTGATGGGTGCATTACAACTGCTACATTATTACTAAGACAACTCATGATGGGTGCATTACAACTGCTACATTATTACTAAGACAACTCGTGATGGGTGCATCACAACTGCTACATTATTACTAGGACAACTTTTGATGGGTGCATCACAACTGCTACATTATTACTAGGACAACTCGTGATGGGTGCATTACAACTGCTACATT
>NW_013709947.1:0-433 GCF_000517525.1 Limulus polyphemus | reverse complement strand
CTATTGTAGTCATAAAACCACAAATAGAGAAGGCAATCAAAACACTGCTATCATACTCAAAAAACAACAAATAGATTCGGCAATAAAAACATTGATATCGTAGTCATAAAACCACAAATAGAGTCGGCAATCAAAACACTGCTATTGTAGTCATAAAACCACAAATAGAGTAGGCAATCAAAACACTGCTATCGTAGTCATAAAACCACAAATAGAGTAGGCATTAAAAACACTGCTATCATAGTCATAAAACCACAAATAGAGTAGGCATTAAAAACACTGCTATCATAGTCATAAAACAACAAATAGAGTCGGCAATAAAAACACTGCTATCGTAGTCACAAAACAACAAATAGAGTCGGCAATAAAAACACTGCTATCGTAGTCATAAAACCACAAATAGAGTCGGCAATAAAAACACTGATATCGTAGT
>NW_013709946.1:0-433 GCF_000517525.1 Limulus polyphemus | reverse complement strand
GAGAATATGACGTGTTATTAGCGTCACGTGACCCCCGCTGTCGTAACAGACCAATTAGACTAACCAGCTGTATTGGAAGAGTACTAGAAAAAGCCATCAGTTAAAGAATTTTGGCTTATCTCGAACTGATATAAAAATTACTGGAAATATAAAATGGATTTAGTAAAAAGAAAAAAACAACAGACCATCTAGTAAGACTTATAGAAACCACAGTAGACAGTTTTAACCGAAATGAATGCATTGTCACTTACTTTATCGATTTAGAAAAAAACATTCGACACTGTACGGCACAACGGACTAAAATATGGATTGTCACAAATGAAACTAATGCGAAATATTACTCGCTGGCTCTCCAATTTTCTAGACGATAGACAAGCTTGAATTAATTTGTCTGGAATCAACTAGGAGTATGTTGCGTCAGCAAGATCAAGTG
>NW_013709945.1:0-433 GCF_000517525.1 Limulus polyphemus | reverse complement strand
GAACATCCACTATTCTATCTATTGTTTCTTCTTGTTAGATGTACCATTATTATTATAACATCCACTATTCTATCTAACTGTTGTTTCTTGTTGTTAGATGTACCATTATCATTATAACATCCACTATTCTATCTAACTGTTGTTTCTTGTTGTTAGATATACCATTATTATTATAACATCCACTGTTCTATCTAACAGTTGTTTCTTCTTGTTAGATGTACCATTATCATTAGAACATCCACTATTCTATCTAATTGTTGTTTCTTCTTGTTAGATGTACCATTATCATTATAACATCTACTATTCTATCTACCTGTTATTTCTTCTTGTTAGATGTACCATTATCATTAGAACATCTACTATTCTATCTATTGTTTCTTCTTGTTAGGTGTACCATTATCATTAGAACATCCACTATTCTATCTAACAGTTG
>NW_013709944.1:0-433 GCF_000517525.1 Limulus polyphemus | reverse complement strand
CCCCAAATCCCCATAACATTAGCATGCTTTGCATACTGATTGTGCTTCACACAATATGTGTTGGCTTTTGGTCTCACAATTTATAACTCCCATTTCAAACATTCTGTGTTAGAACCTGATTGTGGTTTTTATTGAAGACTATGAGATTGCTGAGCATTTACATGTTCTCTTCTGTTTTACAAGAGAATATATCAAGCAAAGGAATAGTGCCAAGTAATTCAGATCAATTCCCATATTTTACAAATCAGAGAATGATAAGTAGAAAGAATGAGTCATTGAAAGTGGATAAAAGCATGAGAACCAGATAAGGTTATAAAAGCTTCTTTCATTCATTTTTTTGTATATCAATATAGAGGCGGCACAAACCCGAGGATTGAAAAGTTCCCAATGTTATTCCTGTTATTAATGAGGTAAAAGAGTTGCCCTGGAAATT
>NW_013709943.1:0-433 GCF_000517525.1 Limulus polyphemus | reverse complement strand
TTACACTTTAGATAACAACTGAATAATGACGTGACGTGACGAACACAAACACAATACACAAATTACACTTTAGATAACAACTGAATAATGACGTGTCGTGACGAACACAATACACATATTACAATTTAAATTAAACTTGTTTTTATGAACTGTAACAACAAGCAAGGAAGTCATATTTTCATTTTTATTTTACAATATGTTAATTCAATAATTCATTATTTCTATTGAGTTCTCTCATGAAACAATATCAACTCATTATTAGTACAGAAAACCATTTAAATTATCCTGTTCCAACTTAATATCAGCTATTTATCAGTATACAAAACCATCTGAATTACTCAGTTCCAACTTAATATCAGCTATTTACCAGTATACAGAGCCATCTGAATAACTCAGTTCCAACTTAATATCAGCTATTTATCAGTATACAAAA
>NW_013709942.1:0-433 GCF_000517525.1 Limulus polyphemus | reverse complement strand
AGACAGTTTGATTCTGTGGATATTATAAGTTTAGTAGACAGCTTGATGCTGTGTATATTACAATAAGTTTAGAAGTTTAGTAGACAGTTTGATGCTGTGGATATTATAAGTTTAGTAGACAGCTTGATGCTTTGTATATTACAATAAGTTTAGAAGTTTAGTAGACAGCTTGATGCTGTGGATATTATAAGTTTAGTAGACAGCTTGATGCTGTGGATATTACAATAAGTTTAGAAGTTTAGTAGACAGCTTGATGCTGTGGATATTACAATAAGTTTAGAAGTTTAGTAGACAGTTTGATTCTGTGGATATTATAAGTTTAGTAGACACTAAACGTTGTGCTTGCTTCGAGGACACTCCTTAATACTCCTATATGTATCAGTAAAAGTCATCCTTGCTCAGTGAATACAACCTATACTTCCAGTTTCTTTTC
>NW_013709941.1:0-433 GCF_000517525.1 Limulus polyphemus | reverse complement strand
TATTCATTCCCCCACATATTGCACCCTACTTTGTTTACAGCTAACTAAGCAGGTTACATATTTTGTTCCACAGGGTAGTGTTGGTAAATTTTCGTTATGAACCCAAAAAGTTTTATTTGTGATGTAACTAAGGGATGCAATTTGGCAAAAGAGGTAATTACAATGATGGCTCCCGTGCCCATCTAGGACAGTAAATTCGTCTTACTTTAGAATGTTGTGTCTAATATGTGTTTGTCTGTGTGGATTTTGATGTATTCCATAGTGAGCAGCATGAATAGCTGAAGGAAGCTTGTCTGAAAAGTCTTCGTTCAGTTGAATTCTGAATGTGGTGATACATTTCGCGATGCTGAAGGAGTGAATTGAAGTTATGAGTTCATAGATGGCAGCATAGTATTAGAAGCGCCTCTATCGAGATGTAGCTTGTAAAAGAAAC
>NW_013709940.1:0-434 GCF_000517525.1 Limulus polyphemus | reverse complement strand
ACACTTGGTAATCAAAGAGTTAGGGATGTTTTCAGTTCACATATTACAAATAAAACTAAATATACTTATTTCATATCTAATTAATAATACTCTTTATTTTACAATTTATATACAAAGTATTTTACAGTAGGTAAGAAAACTGTAAATATTTACTAAAATAGGTTAGTATAGACAAATCTGTGAAATAATAATTGTAATAAAATAATCTGGAATATTATTGAAACTCTTAAAGTTAGATTAATGTTTTTACAACAGGATAATTCTCCCGTCTCACCTGGAGTTAATGTTTTTACAACAGGATAATGCTCCCATCTCACCTGGAGTTAATATTTTTTACAACAGGATAACAGTACCATTTCACCTGGAGTTAATGTTTTAACAACAGGATAATGCTCCCATCTCACCTGGAGTTAATGTTTTAACAACAGGATAAT
>NW_013709939.1:0-434 GCF_000517525.1 Limulus polyphemus | reverse complement strand
GTTAATAAACTTGGCTTGTATTTACCCTTTTAATGTATAAACTTGGCTTGTATTTACCCTTTTAATTAATAAACTTGGCTTGTATTTACCCTTTTAATGTATAAACTTGGCTTGTATTTACCCTTTTAATGTATAAACCTGGCTTGTATTTACTTTTTTAATTAATAAACTTGGCTTGTATTTACCCTTTCAATGTATAAACTTGGCTTGTATTTACCCTTTTGATTTATAAACTTGGCTTGTATTTACCTTTTTAATGTATAACCTTGGTTTGTATTTACCTTTTTAATGTATAAACTTGGTTTGTATTTACCCTTTTAATACATAAACTTGGCTTGTATTTACCCTTTTAATCAATAAACTTGGCTTGTATTTACCCTTTTAATTAATAAACTTGGCATGTATTTACCCTTTTATTTAATAAACTTGGCATG
>NW_013709938.1:0-434 GCF_000517525.1 Limulus polyphemus | reverse complement strand
AACAAAAAAAGTTATATTTTATTAGTTCCATCACAGCTTCTTCGCTCATAGTGCAGCTCTGTTCCACAATAACAATACTAGATAATAACATTACACAGCGAGTTAATATTTCAAAATTAATTATGACTGAGTTTGTGTTAACAAAATATATCTCTGTGAAGATAATAATAAAAAAAAAATGATGACTTAAGGTTTATTCGTTCCAAAATTAGTTTAAAATATACTACATACTGCCCAGCTGTATATATATCTCCTGCATCAAGCACTGTTAAATCAGCATAGCCCTGGTTGATCATAGACATGCAACTGATGTGGCTGTGTGCTTTCATACATGTCAAGTCAGGTTTTAACATCTGTGCTCGAAAAGCTGTCTAAGAACAGAAAAAACAAAATTTTTTAACAAAAAATACAAATATACATGACTGTCATCATAA
>NW_013709937.1:0-434 GCF_000517525.1 Limulus polyphemus | reverse complement strand
TAGAACAAACTTTGGGCTGTTTGACTCGTCAAAGGTACAGTCCCTTACATAAAGATAGATTTATTTATTGTGCTGCCAGAAGCCTTAAAAAGTGGTAATCGCTCACTACTTGTAGCGCCAGTAAGTGTAAAAGTTAACACAACATTACAGGCATAGTTTAAAGGTTTATTTCCAAATATGAAACAGAAAATGCAAAGTTTTAAAAAGCTAAGACCCGACGTAACACGTCAAGAAATATACGTCGTATTCGCCTTAAAGTTAATGAATGGGAAATATGTGCTAAAAATATTCATAAAACCATAAACAGTTGTGGAAATTATAGAAATCTCAAATTATGAAACTTATCAATATAAAAGAAGCAATTACATTAAATACAAATTTTACTAAGCTATTACAGTTTATAGTTTAAATAAATATATAATTATATAAGTGTG
>NW_013709936.1:0-434 GCF_000517525.1 Limulus polyphemus | reverse complement strand
CCCAGTTAGAACTACATATCAGTTGGAAAAGATACAGCCTTAGATTCCCAAATAGACTTCCCTGCAACACTTTTTTTAACTGCTTATTTCTTCTCAAACTAAAGTAAGAAACGGCGTTCTCTACACTTTTATAGCTATTGTAGTCGTAAAAAGTGGCTATTTCATTTCGGGAAAAACTATTGAACAGAATAACTCTGTTTCGTTTTCTTTCCCTCTAGACGAAAGTGAAATAAAGATTAAGCGATCAATTTTTTTATATTATTTTTTCTTTCCATACACCAAAAAAACTTCTTATTCCTTCTGGATGATACATTTCTTACTTAACACGTGTACAACACAAATCACGTTACTTTAAAGTCAAATCTTCGATAACACGTGTACAACACTTGGTAGATATCACGTTACTTTAAAGTCAAATCTTCGTTAACACGTGT
>NW_013709935.1:0-434 GCF_000517525.1 Limulus polyphemus | reverse complement strand
GTTCTACATAAAGGTACTGTATTTAACATAATGGTAGTTTGTTCCACATAAAGATACTGTATTCTACATAAAGATACTGTATTCTACATAAAAATACTGTATTATACATAAAGATACTGTATTATACATAAAGATACTGTATTCTACATAAAGATACTGTATTATACATAAAGATACTGTATTATACATAAAGATACTGTATTCTACATAAAAATACTGTATTATACATAAAGATACTGTATTCTACATAAAGATACTGTATTATACATAAAGATACTGTATTCTACATAAAAATACTGTATTCTACATAAAGACAATTTATTCTACATAAAGATACTGTATTCCACATAAAGATACTGTATTCTACATAAAGATACTGTATTATACATAAAAATACTGTATTCTACATAAAGATACTGTATTCTACATAAAGG
>NW_013709934.1:0-434 GCF_000517525.1 Limulus polyphemus | reverse complement strand
GCTAGCTGCTTTCTTTGTACTATTTCATTAGGTAGTAGTTGCTGTTCACTAGCTGCTTTCTTTCTACTATTTGATTAGGTAGTAGTTGCTGTTCACTAGCTGCTTTCTTTCTACCTAATCAAATAGTAGTAGTTGCTGTTCACTAGCTGCTTTCTTTGTACTATTTCATTAGGTAGTAGTTGCTGTTCACTAGCTGCTTTCTTTCTACTATTTCATTAGGTAGTTGTTGCTGTTCACTAGCTGCTTTCTTTCTACTATTTGATTAGGTAGTTGTTGCTGTTCACTAGCTGCTTTCTTTGTACTATTTCATTAGGTAGTTGTTGCTGTTCACTAGCTGCTTTCTTTGTACTATTTCATTAGTTAGTTGTTGCTGTTCACTAGCTGCTTTCTTTGTACTATTTCATTAGGTAGTAGTTGCTGTTTGCTAGCTGCTT
>NW_013709933.1:0-434 GCF_000517525.1 Limulus polyphemus | reverse complement strand
TAAAGAAATCTTGAAATCACGAAGAATTTTATCTTTGGTTTGAATTTCCTTGTCCTAGGTAAAATCCATACGGAGCTTTTCAAACAGTACTTAGCAGAATGAGACTACTAGAAAATGTAGTAAATCTTGCAGTAGCAGCTATAACGTTTCTAACAAGCTTTGGCTTAGCTTTCCGTAGAACAAATTAATTATTTGATCGGTTACGAACGGAAATTACCTGGGCTTTTTAGAAGTTACTACCGAGTTAGACCATTTCTTGCAGATCATATTGAAATACGAGGTAATCCTTACAAAATAAGATATTTATCGAGTACTATTTGTAATGAATTCATAGAACACATAGCTCAAAAAACTGATTGATCATATCAAAATAAAGTAGAGCAAATATTATTCTATTAGTACCGTGGGACTCATCACCAGATATCTCTGTAATG
>NW_013709932.1:0-434 GCF_000517525.1 Limulus polyphemus | reverse complement strand
TTACTATGTCATATTAATATCTCTATTGTGTGTTTAATATAAGGGTTACTATGTCATATTAATATCTCTATTGTGTGTTTAATATAAGGGTTACTATGTGATAACAATATCTCCATTGTGTGTTTAATATAAGTGTTACTATGTGATAACAATATCTCCATTGTGTGTTTAATATAAGTGTTACTATGTGATATTAATATCTCTATTGTGTGTTTAATATAGACAGAAAGAACATTTGTGTTGCAGTTTTCATATCCACAAAGTAGTTTGAAGACAGTTGATTATATCTTACGATGCAAACCAAGAGTTAAAAAACAGATCAGCGAAGGTAGCAGTTTTAACGTTTTTTTTATATTTTAAAAATGTCGAAATATAAACTGAAAACTTATTTTCCATCAATTATTTTACTATAACCCGATGTTATGACAATTTGC
>NW_013709931.1:0-434 GCF_000517525.1 Limulus polyphemus | reverse complement strand
GTCTCAACATATAAATGACAAAGCATAAGGAACAGATTGAGACATTTTTAGCATAAGGAACAGACAATCATGTATATGCAATCATTTATATGTTGAGACAGCATAAGGAACAGAAAAGTCTCAACATATAAACAGACAATCATTCTTTAGCATAAGGTCTCAACATATAAATGATTGTCTGTTCCTTATGCTAAAGTCTCAACTTAGCATAAGGAACAGACAATCATTTATATGGTCTTAACATATCAATTATTGTCTGTTCCTTATGCTAAAGACTCAACATATAAATGATTGTCTGTTCCTTATGCTAATGTCTCAACATATACATGATTGTCTGTTCCTTATGCTAAGGTCTCAACATATAAATGAGTGTCTGTTCCTTAAGCTAAAGTCTCAACATATCAATGATTGCCTGTTCCTAAAGCTAATGTCTC
>NW_013709930.1:0-434 GCF_000517525.1 Limulus polyphemus | reverse complement strand
TTGTTGCTACTACTCCAGTATACTAACGTTAAGCAGTGTATAATAAAGTTCATGTTGTTGCTACTCCAGTATAGTAACGTTAAGCAGTGTATAATAAAGTTTATGTTGTTGCTACTACTCCAGTATACTAACGTTAATCAGTGTATAATAAAGTTCATGTTGTTGTTACTACTCCAGTAAGCAACAACATGAACTTTATTATACACTGTTAACGTTAGTATACTACTCCAGTATACTAACGTTAAGCAGTGTATAATAAAGTTGATGTTGTTGTTACTATTCCAGTATACTAACGTTAAGCAGTGTATAATAAAGTTCATGTTGTTGTTACTACTCCAATACTAACGTTAATCACTGTATAATAAAGTTCATGTTGTTGTTACTACTCCAGTATACTAACGTTAATCAGTGTATGATAAAGTTCATGTTGTTGC
>NW_013709929.1:0-434 GCF_000517525.1 Limulus polyphemus | reverse complement strand
ACGGAGTTGTTTTTTGCATTTTGCGCAAAGTTACTCTAGGACTATCTGCGTTAATCTGCTAGTCAACAACACCCACCGCCAATTCTTGGGCTCCTCTTTTACCAACGAATAGTGGGATGGACCGCCACGGTATAACGCCCCCATGGCTGAAAGGGCGAGCATGTTCGGTGACTGGGATTCATGTTAAGTAGTAAAGAATTACGAAGTGTAAATGAAATTTATGGCGTTACTTCGATACCGAATTTGAGTAGATTATAGCGTTACTACAGGATTGAATGTAATTAGTAACTCATGACTTTACTAAAATACTGAAACCTCAATAACTTTTAACGTTACTACGGCAATAATCTTGAATACATTATAGCGTTACTGTAGTATTGAATATTCAGTAGCTTATAACGTTACTACAATATTGAATTTCTCTAATCTATAAC
>NW_013709928.1:0-434 GCF_000517525.1 Limulus polyphemus | reverse complement strand
ACTGTTGTATTACCACAGTATTGCTAAATTCACCGTCTCTCTAGAGTGCGATACGTGATACATTAGTATGTTATCACAGTGTTACTAAAATATTACATGATACACTGTTGTATTACTACAGTGCTGCTAAATTCGTCAACCCTATAAAGTAAATACGTGCTGCATCTATGTAATTAAAAGAATAATGTGTGTCACTCAATCCTTAAGTGTATGTGTGCTAGCTCACAAGGAAACCCCTATTGGCTAATTGTACAGTGGTCCTTTTACGTTTATATGAGTGTAAAAGTGAACGACGTTTATAACATTAACTTGAGTAACATAAACACGCAAGGAAACAGATTAATTTAATTCTTTACCTTTCCGTGGCTTATAAATATCGCAATACCATTATATCTCAGTACAAATTTAAACAAATATAAGATAGCTAATGTACT
>NW_013709927.1:0-434 GCF_000517525.1 Limulus polyphemus | reverse complement strand
TCAATTAATGTACATTGGTATATTAGATCACTTTGAAAAGGTTAGGCTGAAGAAGGGTTAATTAATGTACATTTGTATATTAGATCACTTTGAAAAGGTTAGGTTGATGAAGGGTTAACTAATGTACATTTGTATATTAGATCACTTTGAAAAGGTTATCTGAAGAAGGGTTAATTAATGTACATTGGTATATTAGATCACTTTGAAAAGGTTAGGTTGATGAAGGGTTAACTAATTTACATTGGTATATTAATTACTTTGAAAATGTTAGGCTGATGAAGAGTTAATTTATGTACATTGGTATATTAGATCACTTTGTAAAGGTTAGGCTGAAAAAGGGTTAATTAATGTACTTTGGTATATTAATCACTTTGAAAAGGTTAGGCTGAAAAGGGGTTAATTAATGTACTTTGGTATATTAATCACTTTGAAAA
>NW_013709926.1:0-434 GCF_000517525.1 Limulus polyphemus | reverse complement strand
GTTGGTACGTAGAAGGAATAACCTGGTTAGTCGTTTATAAAATATTGTTGTTTTGAATTCATGGGCGTCCGCAGAAAGTTTTCCAGGGGAGGGGGGCAAAGTAGTGTGAAATTGTCAGCAGAATAAAAAAATTCTTATACATATGCTGAATAATTAAAGAAATAATTATTTTTCTCATTTTCCGGGGGGGGGCTCCCCCCTGCGGACGCCCATGGTTTTGATGTAATTACATACAACTTCATACCCAGCACGTTGTACATTGAGACCAGATCAAAATGCTGTCTGAAATATTGATATTCCCTGGTGGTATCCTGAAAACGTTAAAGGCTTGTCTATATCACTGATTCCAAGGCAAAAAAAAAAAAACTTTTAGAAAAATTGTTTGTGTAGATGACCAACAGAAACACCATAGTTGGAAGACTATTCTATAGGAA
>NW_013709925.1:0-434 GCF_000517525.1 Limulus polyphemus | reverse complement strand
TGATTTACTATAAACTACACAAAACTCATATTTTTTTTTCATTATTTACAGAAGGTGATTTACTATAAACTACACAAAACTCATATCTGCTTTAATTCTTTATCTCTTCTCAGAACGTGTTTTACTATTAAACTACACGCAACTCATATTTCCTTGATCTCTTTACAGAACGTGTTTCACTATAAACTACACAAAACTCATGTTTCTTTTATCTTTTTACAGAACGTATTTTACTATAAACTACACAAAACCCATATTTGCTTTAATTGTTCATCTCTTTACAGAACGTGCTTTACTATAAACTACATAAAACTCATATTTCTTTTATCTCTTTAGGGAACGTGTTTTACTATAAACAACACAAAATTCATATTTGCTTTAATTCTTTATCTCTTTACAGAACGTGCTTTACTAAAAACTACACAAAACTCATG
>NW_013709924.1:0-434 GCF_000517525.1 Limulus polyphemus | reverse complement strand
GTACCCTCGTATATATATATATATATAAGCTTTACCACATATATATATATAAAACTTTACCGTGTATATATATATATAACAAACTTTACCATATATATATCAAAACTTTACCGTATATATATAACAAAACTTTACCGCCTATATATTAAAACTTTACCGTCTATATATTAAATCTTTACCGTATATATACATATAACAAAACTTCACCGTATATATATATATATATATAACAAATCTTTACCACATATATGTATAACAAAATTTACCGTGTATATATATATATATGTATATATATATGTATGTATATATATAAAGTTTACCATATATATGCCAAAACTTCCCCTATATATATATCAAACCTTTACCGTATATATATATATATAAAGTTTACCATATATATGCGAAAACTTTACCATATATAACAAAACTTTACC
>NW_013709923.1:0-434 GCF_000517525.1 Limulus polyphemus | reverse complement strand
ATTTACCAATAACCTGCAAAAATTTTGTAAAGATATGCATACATTTATCAAAAATTATAGCACAATTAATTTCATGGCTATGGGCTGGGTGGAATCCATTCAGCCCGTGATGGAAGGATTAGGACAGCTACCAAATACTGTATTTTATCAAAACCAACATCTGTGAAATTATTAAAATAATAGAAATCATTGTTTTTGATTACTCCAAACATTTAAGCAATCAAAATATCAACATTATGATTTCTCATATTTTCAATTCATTTAATATTGGTAAGCTTATTAAATTAGTGTCATGACTCATGAAAATAATCAACTAATAAAAAATTATTTTCTGATTACTATTTATTCGATTATTCCTACTATCACATCTCACACAAGGATAATCAATTTGTTAAATCTAATAGATTACTGAGCCTGATGATTAATCAATTAGC
>NW_013709922.1:0-434 GCF_000517525.1 Limulus polyphemus | reverse complement strand
TATACATACAAAAGAACAACGTTACGTATATATATATATATATATATATATATATATCACCGAGCGGGGCCATTCACATTATAACTATACAAAATTTCTATATCGGTTTGGGATTTTCAAAAACATTGGAAATTGTGTTCAAATACTGCTCTTTGAAGCACGCGGTCGTCACTGTGAAACTACCGTCTTTACTCTAACCTTGGACCACTTACATCGTGCTGTACGACTACCGTCTTTACTCTAACCTTGGACTACTTGCATCGTGCTGTATGACTACCGTCGTTACTCTAACCTTGGACCACTTACATCGTGCTGTATGACTACCATCTTTACTCTAACCTTGGACTACTTGCATCGTGCTGTACGACTACCGTCTTTACTCTAACGTCTCTATTACAGCTACATCGAGTGTCTCTGTTCATTGTTGTATACTA
>NW_013709921.1:0-434 GCF_000517525.1 Limulus polyphemus | reverse complement strand
TAACTACAATTAGAATATGAAGTTATGTTACTAAGCACACTTAGAATATGAAGTTATGTTATTAACTACAATTAGAATATGAAGTTATGTTACTAAGCACACTTAGAATATGAAATTATGTTATTAACTACAATTAGAATATGAATTTATGTTACTAAGCACACTTAGAATATGAAGTTATGTTACTAACTACAATTAGAATATGAAGTTATGTTACTAAGCACACTTAGAATATGAAGTTATGTTACTAACTACAATTAGAATATGAAGTTATGTTACTAAGCACACTTAGAATATGAAATTATGTTATTAACTACAATTAGAATATGAATTTATGTTACTAAGCACACTTAGAATATGAAGTTATGTTATTAACTACAATTAGAATATGAAGTTATGTTACTAAGCACACTTAGAATATGAAATTATGTTAT
>NW_013709920.1:0-434 GCF_000517525.1 Limulus polyphemus | reverse complement strand
ATTATTATTAGCTTAGGAATAGTATCGTAATGTCATGGCACTGGTTGGTACAATCACCGTAGCAACGACCTTGAAAACGTCATAGAACGTCTTCCTGTTCTTTTGAATAATGAAAAGGTAAAATGTGAATTCAATATTTGCAACAAATATTAATTTTTATTTTAGAAATTATTTAAAACATGGTGGGGGATGAAGCTATGCCTATAGAAAACAAATCTAAACTAATAAAACGCAAATAACTTAGTTACACATCCGCGTTTCAGTATAAAAAGGTACATTAAATTTGTATTGAATGATTCATATGTTATTTTTTTTGTGAAGTAATATCAATATTACCATAACGTTTGTGGTTAAAAAGAAATAGACTTTGAGGTTTTTGACCCAAGAGAGATCCTAGTGGTGAAAAATATTTTATGATAAATGTGGGAGTATTG
>NW_013709919.1:0-434 GCF_000517525.1 Limulus polyphemus | reverse complement strand
TCTTATACACCGAAAAATACGGTAACGAATAAACATTTAAATAGCCTTTTTTCGTTGTTGTTTTTTTTGTAAAATGTTCAAGGGTATTTTTTTAAAAAGTAGTCGATTTTATACCTGTTTTAATAAAATGTAGTGAAAAGTTTGATAATCAATACAATTTATTTACCAAAAAAGTAATTTTTATGAATAACAGAAGGCGTAGTTATTTTTGTTGCGACCTACACATTGGGTTGTCATGAATTATTTCCGAACTGCCGGGCAAGGTGGTTAGGTCGCTCGACTCGCAATCTGAGGGTCGCGAGTTCGAATCCCCATCACTCCAAACATGCTCGCCATTTCAACCGTGTGGGTGTTATTATGTGACACTCAATTCCACTATTCGTTGGTAAAGGAGTAGCCCAAGAGTTGGCTGTGAGTAGTGATGACTAGCTGTC
>NW_013709918.1:0-434 GCF_000517525.1 Limulus polyphemus | reverse complement strand
TGTAATCTCTAACTTACCTGGACCCATACCATCTATTGTCCACATTGTTACATTACTTTAACTGTTGTTAGCAGCATGTAATCTCTAACTTACCTGGACCCATAGCATCTATTGTCCACATTGTTACATTACTGTTGTTAGCAGCATGTAATCTCTAACTTACCGTAACAATGTGGACAATAGATGCTATGGGTCCACGTAATCTCTAACTTACCTGGACCCATAGCATCTATTGTCCACATTGTTACATTACTTTAACTGTTGTTAGCAGAATGTAATATCTAACTTACCTGGACCCATAGCATCTATTGTCCACATTGTTACATTACTATTGTTAGCAGCATGTAATCTCTAACTTACCTGGACCCATAGCATCTATTGTCCACATTATTATATTACTGTTACTGTTGTTAGCAGCATGTAATCTCTATCTT
>NW_013709917.1:0-434 GCF_000517525.1 Limulus polyphemus | reverse complement strand
GATCAAATATATCAATCACTAACTAGGACAAACATGAGTTCATCTCTAGCTATGTATAACTAATCAAATATATAAATCACTGAATAGGACAACCATGTCTTCATCTCTAGCTATGTATAACTGATCAAATATATAAATCACTGACTAGGACAACCATGAGTTCATCTCTAGCTATGTATAACTGATGAAATAAATAAATCACTGACTAGGACAACCATGTCTTCATCTCTAGCCATGTATAACTGATCAAATAAATAAATCACTGACTAGGACATCCATGGTTTCATCCCTAGCTATGTATAACTGATCAAATGAATAAATCACTGACTAGGACAACCATGGTTTCATCTCTAGCTATGTATAACTGATCAAATAAGTAAAAAACTGACTAGGAAAACCATGATTTCATCTGTAGCTGTGTATAACTGATAAAT
>NW_013709916.1:0-434 GCF_000517525.1 Limulus polyphemus | reverse complement strand
AAAAAATACTTTTCTTTGTCTGAAAGTTGTCAAGTTTCATTTGCACAATTTTTATATCCTCCTAAATAACCATCAAACGTTTTTTTTAAATAAAACTTTATATTTTAACAATCTTAATTTTATATAGTGTTAGTCAATTTGACTCGCATCGTAACCATCATAAAAATTAAGAAATAAATCTAAATTACCGTTTCTTTTGTTCTAGAATGACTGCAAATTATGACAGGAAAACATAAATATTTATTCTAAATAGCTTAATTCTAGTAACAATATACATCATTATATATATATATATTAATTTTTTGTTTTATTGACCTTTGAACCATGTCCAACTAGAAATACCCGACACAAGTTGAAATTACGCGGCGCATGTGCGGCTCACATTACTGTACTGAATAAGATAATGCACAAGCTACTCGCTAGTATACCCTATG
>NW_013709915.1:0-434 GCF_000517525.1 Limulus polyphemus | reverse complement strand
TTCGACTTTGATAAAGGCCTTTTCACTCACTTATTACCTTAGATTTTTTCGACTTTGATTACGGCCCTTTTAGTCCTTCTAAAACTATATTTTTTCGACTTTGATAACGAGCTTTTCACTCACTTATTACCTTAGATTTTGTCGATTTCATAACGGTCTTTTAAGTCCTTCTGACACTAGATATTTTCGACTTGGAATACGGTCTTTTTAATTTTTCATCCAACAGATTTTGATGAATTTGATCACTATCTTTTTATTCCTTCTTAAACTATATTTTTTTGACTTAGATAACGGCTTATTTATTCCTTATTACACTAGATTTTGTTGACTTTGATAACGGTCTTTTTAGTCCTTCTAAAACTATATTTTTTCGACTTTGATAACGGCCTTTTCACTCACTTATTACCTTAGATTTTGTCGATTTCATAACGGTC
>NW_013709914.1:0-434 GCF_000517525.1 Limulus polyphemus | reverse complement strand
TTTATGGAGTATAGAATGTCAAATGTTGAAAAGATTTGTTTGTTTGAAGCTAAGCACAAAGTTACATAGTGGGCTATCTGTGCTCTGCCCACCACGGGTATCGGAATCCAGTTTATAGCGTTGTAAGTCCGCAGACAAACCGCTGTGCCACTGGGGGGCTGTTGAAAAGGGGGAAGTATTCAATTTTCAAGAGACAGATATAAGTTATATTATTCAACTTTTTTTGGTATAACTTAAGTTATCCAAGTGTGTTTTATACATACAGTGGTCAAGTCAAAGTACATTTGGGAAAATTTTCAAGAAAACAAATGCGTAAATAGGACACTGTAGAGTAAGCATTCATCGTTGGAAGGCTTTTTTTGAAAATTGTCTGTATGTACAACGAGTAGGAAAGTAACGCGCATTTCAGACGAAACTGAGGAATATTCGGATAC
>NW_013709913.1:0-434 GCF_000517525.1 Limulus polyphemus | reverse complement strand
AACAACCATCTGGGAAAAGCGGTCATTTAAGAAACCCCAGAGTGTAGATTTATCTCCTTTAAACCAGATGGTTGTTGTGTTGAACGTTTTTCTTGGAGATAAATCTACACTCTGGGGAAACTAACAACCATCTGGTTTAAATGAACGTTTTTCTTGGAGATAAATCTACACTCTGGGTCCCCCCAGATGGTTGTTTTTAAATGAACGTTTTTCTTGGAGATAAATCTACACTCTGGGGACCCAACAACCATCTGGTTTAAATGAACGTTTTTCTTGGAGATAAATCTACACTCTGGGGAACCTACAACCATTTGGTTTAAATGAACGTTTTTCTTGTAGATTAATCTATAATCTGGGGACCCTACAACAATCTGGTTTAAATGAACGTTTTTCTTTCCTGTAGATTTCTATTTTTCCATTTTTGTTTAAATTCT
>NW_013709912.1:0-434 GCF_000517525.1 Limulus polyphemus | reverse complement strand
GTGTTACAATCGAGGGTGACTGTATTATTATCTTAATTGAAGTGTTACAATCGAGGGTGACTGTATTATTATCTTAATTGAAGTGTTACTATCGAGGGTGACTGTATTATTATCTTAATTGAAGTGTTACAATCGAGGGTGACCGTATTATTATCTTAATTGAAGTGTTACAATCGAGGGTGACTGTATTATTATCTTAATTGAAGTGTGACGATCGAGGGTGACTGTATTATTATCTTAATTGAAGTGTTACTATCGAGGGTGACTGTATTATGACCTTAATTGAAGTGTTACGATAGTTGATGATAAATTTATAATTTACGATAATTTATTTAATAATAATATTATTATTATTATTATTTAACGATATTATTATTACTATTTAAACGATATTATTTGTTTTAGTTGAACGATATTTTATTTAAACTATAGAC
>NW_013709910.1:0-434 GCF_000517525.1 Limulus polyphemus | reverse complement strand
CAAAGATGCCGTTGATGTAAGACTTTCAGAATGGATATCCTTTCACGAATATTCCCAGTAGTTACTTTACAAACTGTTATCAAAATTTCGGCTAGCTTCGACTTTACTGTTTTTTGTCTCAGTTATATTGTAATCAAAGAATAACTTTGAAAATCAGATTATTCAAACAAATTACGAACATCTAAAAGGCAATGACGTCTTCTTATAAACTAAATTTCACCTTTTGTATTTTTTTTACTCTGAGTTAGCTAAAGTTCATTTATTTAAATTTTCACGCGACATAACTTTTTTGTGAATGTTATATTGTCTGAATTTTTAGTTTCCGACAAAATAAGCACTTTCCGTTATTTTTCTATTAATTTTGCGTCAGAAAAGCTCTTTATTTCTTTTCCAAAAATATTCGGATTTTCACCGAAAAGCCAAGGCTATAGCCC
>NW_013709909.1:0-434 GCF_000517525.1 Limulus polyphemus | reverse complement strand
TCCTCACTATGTTCTATCAACCATCTCTTTGTAACAACCAAGATAATTTCTGAAGGTACTCACTATGTTCTATCAACCATCTCTTTGTAACAACCAATATAATGTCTGACTGCCCCCACTATGTTCTATCAACCAACTCTTTGTAACAACCAAGATAATTTCTGAAGGTACTCACTATGTTCTATCAACCAACTCTTTGTAACAACCAATATAATTTCTGAAGGTACTCACTATGTTCTATCAACCATTTCTGTGTAACAACCAATATAATGTCTGACTGCCCCCACTATGTTCCATCAACCAACTTTTTGTAACAACCAAGATAATGTCTGACTGACCCCACTATGTTCTATCAACCAACTCTTTGTAACAACCAATATAATTTCTGAAGGCTCCCCACTATGTTCTATCAACCATCTCTTTGTAACAACCAA
>NW_013709908.1:0-434 GCF_000517525.1 Limulus polyphemus | reverse complement strand
TTCAAAGGTGGACAAAGCCTTTATGATGGAGGGTGCTGCTCATTGGCTGCCTTCCTTATGGTCAGTTAAACATTAGAAACATCTATACTTGAACTTTAGGGATATATGATCAGTCCATATGTGCTTAAAGTCCAGTTTCAGACTGAAAATACCAAAACTAGGACTTTTGTTTTTTTTATTAGAATATGAAAAATAACTATTTAGTTTTTCACCTGTGTCACCAGTCCGTCTGTTCTAGTATGTCGAGTCTTGTAAATAACCCAAACATTTGCTTCTGTTGTTCAGCGTGATTGTTTGCATTAATTATCAATAATTTCCTTTCAAAGCAAGCTACCTGAACAGATGAATTAAAATTAAGCCAGTAATAACTCTAGATAATTTGATATGCCGTTGCTGAGTGGATGATTTGACAGATCAGAAATAAGAATTAAGCC
>NW_013709907.1:0-434 GCF_000517525.1 Limulus polyphemus | reverse complement strand
AGATGGGGGTGGGGGGGGATGAATATGAGCCAAACTACATAAACAAGCTAATTACTGCCGTAAGTCGTACGCGTATTTTCCTACTTCTCAGTTTCTGTTAGACATGAGAACAAAACCAACAAAGATTGCTATCTAAACCCGCTAAGCTTTTGAGGGGCAGGGGGAGGAGGAAGAATAAGTGCTTTGCGATAGCACATTTCAACGTACGAAAAACAGACACAAGAAGCATAATCAGAACTATGTAGGTTACTAAGCACAATATAGAAGGAAGAGAGAAAAGTACATTTGAAGGTTAGTAGGTTCTTGGTCTTGCACTAACAAGGCCAGACAGTCATAACAGTAAAGTCATTCTGAATATTCAATAAATGAGATATTACCTTAGGCGAACATTAAAAATTTCATAGTAAGCCTAGTTAGAGATCGTGCCTGTGTTG
>NW_013709906.1:0-434 GCF_000517525.1 Limulus polyphemus | reverse complement strand
CACACAGTTTTCCGGCTGTTATTACTAACTATTACTCACTAATCACATAGGGTTCCGGCTGTTATTACTAACTGTTACTCACTAATCACACAGGGTTCCGGCTGTTATTATTAACTGTTACTCACTAATCACACAGGTTTCCGGCTGTTATTACTAACTGGATTAGTGAGTAACATAGGGTTCCGACTGTTATTACTAACTATTACTCACTAATCACATAGGGTTCCGGCTGTTATTACTAACTGTTACTCACTAATCACACAGGGTTCCGGCTGTTATTACTAACTGTTACTCACTAATCACACAGTTTTCCGGCTTTTATTACTAACTGTTACTCACTAATCACACAGGGTTCCGGCTGTTATTACTAACTGTTACTCACTAATCACACAGGGTTCCGGCTGTTATTACTAACTGTTACTCACTACTCACAC
>NW_013709904.1:0-434 GCF_000517525.1 Limulus polyphemus | reverse complement strand
TTACTACGTTTACAGTGATATTACATCACATGAGAACACAGAGCAGTGTTACTACGTTTACGGTGATATTACATCACATGAGAACACAGAGCAGTGTTACTACGCTTACAGTGATATTACATCACGTGAGAACACAGATCAGTGTTACTACGTTTACAGTGATATTACATCACATGAGAACACAGATCAGTGTTACTGCGTTTACAATGATATTACATCACATGAGAACACAGATCAGTGTTACTACGTTTATAGTGATATTACATCACATGAGAACACAGATCAGTGTTACTACGTTTATAGTGATATTACATCACATGAGAACACAGATCAGTGTTACTACGCTTATAGTGATATTACATCACATTAGAACACAGATCAGTGTTACTACGTTTACAGTGATATTACATCACATGAGAACACAGATCAGTGTT
>NW_013709903.1:0-434 GCF_000517525.1 Limulus polyphemus | reverse complement strand
AAACACCTTGTTTGTATCAACTGATAAACAGTTTTAACACCCAGCTGTATATGATATGAATGATTTATACGTCCAATTGAATAAACACAGTTCTCTTGTTTGTATCAACTGATAAACAGTTTTAACACCCAGCTGTATATGATATGAATGATTTATACGTCCAATTGAATAAACACAGGTCTCTTGTTTGTATCAACTGATAAACAGTTTTAACATCCAGCTGTATATAATATGAATGATTTATACGTCCAATTGAATAAACACAGTTCTCTTGTTTGTATCAACTGATAAACAGTTTTAACACCCAGCTGTATATAATATGAATGATTTATATGTCCAATTGAATAAACACAGTTCTCTTGTTTGTATCAACTGATAAACAGTTTTAACACCCAGCTGTATATAATATGAATGATTTATACGTCCAACTGAAT
>NW_013709902.1:0-434 GCF_000517525.1 Limulus polyphemus | reverse complement strand
CTTTGAATATAAAGTCTTCACCACACGATGATAACATCGGAGTTTACTGATCACTTTCTGTATATACTCAGTATTCTTTGAGTCTAATTACCTATGTCACTATGTGTCTCAGCATCTTGAGCATGTCTGGTTACTTTTTGTCATGTTCATTTTTTAGCACTTTCAAAGAGAGGGTTTAGTTAAGTTTTGTGAAAGTTACCTTTTTCTTAATTCTTCACTTAGGCTTAGTTGTTTTGGTCTACAGTATGATTTTCTTTACACTTTAAATAGGTATAGTTCTGTTGATCTAAAGTATGATTTTTTGTGCTTTAAATGGCTTAGTTGTTTTGGTCTACAGTATGATTTTCTTTACACTTTAAATAGGTATAGTTCTGTTGATCTAAAGTATGATTTTTTGTGCTTTAAATGGCTTAGTTGTTTTGGTCTACAGTATG
>NW_013709901.1:0-434 GCF_000517525.1 Limulus polyphemus | reverse complement strand
GTAGCTCAGCATCACAATGGAGTTGTATGTGTTTTTTTCTTCTGTTTTAATAGATGTAGCTCAGCATCACAGTGGAGTTGTATGTGTTTTTTCTTCTGTTTTAATAGATCTGTTAAAACAGAAGAAAAACACATACAACTCCATTGTGATGTTGAGCTACATCTATTAGAACAAAAGAAAAAACACATACAACTCCATTGTGATGTTGAGCTACATCTGTTAAAACAGAAGAAAAAAACACATACAACTCCATTGTGATGTTAAGCTACATCTATTAGAACAGAAGAAAAAACACATACAACTCCATTGTGATGCTGAACTACATGTAGCTCAACATCACAATGGAGTTGTATGTGTTTTTCTTCTGTTTTAACAGACTTAACTCAGCATCACAATGGAGTTGTATGTGTTTTTCTTGTTCTGTTTTAATAGAT
>NW_013709900.1:0-434 GCF_000517525.1 Limulus polyphemus | reverse complement strand
ATGTTGTACATATTATTAAGGTAAACTGGGATGAAAGATCGTTATGTTGTACATATTATTAATGTAAACTGGGATGAAAGATCGTTATGTTGTACATATTATTAATGTAAGCTGTGATCAAAGATCGTTATGTTGTACATTTTATTAATGTAAGCTGTGATCAAAGATCGTTATGTTATACTTATTATTAAGGTAAACTGAGACAAAGATCGCTATGTTGTACTTGTTATTAAGGTAAACTGAGATCAAAGATCGCTATGTTGTACATATTATTGAGGTAAACTGGGATGGAAGATCGTTATGTTGTACATATTATTAATGTAAATTGTGATCAAAGATCGTTATGTTGTACATATTATTAATGCAAACTGTAAACTGTGATCAAAGATCGTTATGTTGTACTTATTATTAAGGTAAACTGGGATGAAAGATCG
>NW_013709899.1:0-434 GCF_000517525.1 Limulus polyphemus | reverse complement strand
TAATACAAAAAATTATCTAATTCCAAAAGAAAGGAAGAAAAATACATTTTATTTAGTAAAGAAATCGATTACCTGAGGTTAATATTATAGGTGTAATTAAGCTCATGGCCAGTAGTTTAGCTAAACTTTAAAGTACCCTTATAAAAAGAGTAGCTAAAAATAAATAGCATTATCTCAATGACACAAGCTAAATTTTGAGTCGATTCTTATGATTAAAGGGATTCATTTGATAAATGAAGGGAAAAACAATTACCACACACAGAAAAAAAATTTAAAGTATATTGAATAAGTGTAATATTTCTGATGAAGACTTCAAACATGCTCAAAACGTTTAAAAGAGTTTAAAATACAATGGAGAAATGTTATGATCCTTATGTTAAAACTGATGCTTTGATTAATTCAAAAAATACAAATTATTAAAAACTGTTAGAAAC
>NW_013709898.1:0-434 GCF_000517525.1 Limulus polyphemus | reverse complement strand
CGTGAAATTAGCCATTGTAGGATTGAATAGCCTTAACAGTTTATAGGTTAAAGTGAGATTAACAGTTTGATAGAGATATGAAGAAGAATTTGTCTTGTTAAAGGGTGTTCTAAACTAATTGAACCCTCCTCTGTGGACTTTGACGGGAAGAAAACAATTATTGAAAGTTCAAGATGCAACTGTGGTAATCCACGAGACAACGTAAGTGTATTATTCACAGGTACTATTGTGATAAAAGTGGACAAAAATTGGTCGGCTTGTCAACGAGATTCTAAAGCAATTGAATGGACTTTGACAAGAAAAAGAAAGCTATATAGTGTTTAAGATACAATTGTGACCTCCACTTTCAAAACAAGTAGAGTGCATGCTGTTCGTTAATTGTTCGAATTTATCGCCAACAAGTCACAGCTATTTACTGTAGAAGAATCCTTAAC
>NW_013709897.1:0-434 GCF_000517525.1 Limulus polyphemus | reverse complement strand
ACTAAGTACCATTCAGAGTGTGTATATAATGAACTAAATACCATTCAGAGTGTGTATATAATGAAACTAAGTACCATTCAGAGTGTGTGTGCATATACTGAAACTAAGTTTCATTCAAAGTGTGTATATAATGAAACTAAGTACTATTCAGAGTGTGTATATAATGAAACTAAGTACCATTCAGAGTGTGTGTGTATATACTGAAACTAAGTAACATTCAGAGTGTGTATATACTGAAACTAAGTACCATTCAGAGTGTGTGTTTACAACCAAACTAAGTAGCATTCAGAGTGTGTGTGTATATACTGAAACTAAGTACCATTCAGAGTGTGTATATACTGAAACTAAGTACCATTCAGAGTGTGTGTTTACAACCAAACTAAGTAGCATTCAAACTGTGTCTTGTTTGTTTTAAACACACCTAAGTTACTCAG
>NW_013709896.1:0-434 GCF_000517525.1 Limulus polyphemus | reverse complement strand
TTAGATAGTCTACTGTTTGTCTACCTTCAGTCTGATTAGATGGTCTACTGTTTGTCTACCTTCAGTCTGGTTAGGTGGTCTACTATTTTTCAACCTTCAGTCTGGTTAGATGGTCTACTGTTTGTCTACCTTCAACCTCGTTAGGTGGTCTACTGTTTGTCTACCTTAGTCTGGTTAGGTGGTCTACTATTTGTCTACCTTAGTCTCGTTAGGTGGTCTGCTGTTTGTTCACCTTCAGTCTGGTTAAGTGGTTTATTGTTTTTCTACCTTTAGTCTGGTTAGATGGTCTACTGTTTGTCTACCTTCAGTCTGATTAGATGGTCTACTTTTGTCTACCTTCAGTCTGGTTAGGTGGTCTGCTGTTTGTCTACCTTCAGTCTGGTTAGCTGGTCTACTGTTTGCTTATCTTCAGTCTTGTTAGATGGTCTACTTTT
>NW_013709895.1:0-434 GCF_000517525.1 Limulus polyphemus | reverse complement strand
AACAAGTTGTCAGAAACAAGTTGTCAGATGATAGGTTTTTATACTAAAGTATATCATAGGACAAGTTGTCAGACAATAGGTTTTTATACTAGAGTATGTCATGGGACAAGTTGTCAGATGATAGGTTTTTAATACTACAGTATGTCATGGGACAAGTTGTCAGATGATAGGTTTTTATACTACAGTATGTCATGGGACAAGTTGTCAGACAATAGGTTTTTATACTAGAGTATGTCATGGGACAAGTTGTCAGATGATAGGTTTTTATACTACAGTATATCATAGGACAAGTTGTCAGACAATAGGTTTTTATACTACAGTATATCATAGGACAAGTTGTCAGACAATAGGTTTTTATACTACAGTATATCATAGGACAAGTTGTCAGATGATAGGTTTTTATACTACATTATGTCATAAGAGTATATCATAGG
>NW_013709894.1:0-434 GCF_000517525.1 Limulus polyphemus | reverse complement strand
GTTGTGACAGGTTCATTTATTGGTAGGATGTACACATTAGTTGTTGTGACAGGTTCATTTATTGGTAGGATGTACACATTAGTTGTAGTGACAGGTCCATTTATTGGTAGGATATACACATTAGTTGTCGTGATAGGTTCATTTATTGGTAGGATGTACACATTAGTTGTTGTGACAGGTTCATTTATTGGTAGGTTTTACACATTAGTTGTAGTGACAGGTTCATTTATTGGTAGGTTGTACACATTAGTTGTAGTGACAGGTTCATTTATTGGTAGGATGTACACATTAGTTGTCATGATAGGTTCATTTATTGGTAGGATATACACATTAGTTGTCGTGATAGGTTCATTTATTGGTAGGATGTACACATTAGTTGTAGTGACAGGTCCATTTATTGGTAGGATATACACATTAGTTGTTGTGATAGGTTC
>NW_013709893.1:0-434 GCF_000517525.1 Limulus polyphemus | reverse complement strand
TGTTGTGAGGCCAATGTCAGTCATCACATAGGAAATATCATATGATGATAAAATAAATATCCATGTTGTGAGGCCAATGTCAGTCATCACATAGGAAATATCATATGATGGAACTACTTTTGATCCTCAGGGTGCACACTTGTTTATTGATATATATATATATATATATATGATATTAGTGTTAACTTGGATGAATTAATTGGATAAACAGGTGACTTTAGTAGGACCTATCAGTGGGCTACTAATAGGACAAACTTAATACCAACGATCTTTTGAGCTCTGATATCGCACTCTGGCCGAAACGATTGCCTGTGTGAAATTATGTATTTTAGTGATCAAACTCAAATCATTGGTTATAATATATTACGAAAAATTGTCAAACAAACATCAAGAAACTTACAGTCCTATCTTCAAGACTGACCTGTATTCTAACG
>NW_013709892.1:0-434 GCF_000517525.1 Limulus polyphemus | reverse complement strand
AGTATTGTTATGTTCAATAGTTAGTTCCATTTTATGTTTTCTTCAGCACTGTTATGTTCAAGAGTTACTTCCATTTTTATGTTTTCTGAGCATTGTTATGTTCAATAGTTAGTTCCATTTCTATGTTTTTCAGTATTGTTATGTTCAATAGTTAGTTCCGTTTCTATGTTTTTTCAGCATTGTTATGTTCAAGAGTTAGTTCCATTTTCATGTTTTTCAGCATTATGTTCAAAGGTTAGTTCCATTTCTATGTTTTTCAGTATTGTTATGTTCAATAGTTACTACCATTTTTATGTTTTCTCAGCACTGTTATGTTCAATAGTTAGTTCCATTTCAACGTTTTTTCAGTATTGTTATGTACAAGAGTTACTTCCATTTTTATGTTTTCTCAGCACTGTTATGTTCAATAGTTAGTTCCATTTCAACGTTTTTTC
>NW_013709891.1:0-434 GCF_000517525.1 Limulus polyphemus | reverse complement strand
TGAAATCTCGACATAATAATCTCGCTTACTAATCTTTATTTCTGTCTTACACATAGCTCGCTGTTGTGTGCTAGTTTTTTTACCTGAAATTTCGTCACTTGAATTGTCACAATCATCTCACACTTACTGTAGGAGATTATTGTCTCTGTTTGGTTTTTGCTACTAAAAGGCCACTCCCACAGCTAAACAATGTGGGACACGATGGGTACAAAGCACTCTACCTGGCATGTAAAGCATGCCATTTCTAGAGTGTCTAGGGGCATGCCTTCCAGAAATTATTATTATTTTTAAATTTAATGCTATTAGAGTGAATCTTGAGCCATTTTAACTAAATATATATATATATATGTATATAAGTGAAATATAGATATGAATAACCTTTAAAACTAATAAATATATATAGATATGAACAACCTTTAAAAACTAATAAATAT
>NW_013709890.1:0-434 GCF_000517525.1 Limulus polyphemus | reverse complement strand
TGTAGTGATCCTTAGTAGAAACTATTAAATAGTACCAATAAATAATCAAACCATGTAGTGACCCTTAATCAACACTAATATACAGTACAAATAAACAAACAAATCACCTAGTGATCCTTAGTAGAAACTATTAAGTAGTACCAAAAAATAAACAAACCATGTAGTGATCCTTAGTAGAAACTATTAAATAGTACCAATAAATAATCAAACCATGTAGTGACCCTTAATCAACACTAATAAACAGTACAAATAAACAAACAAACCTATCTAGTGAGCCCTAGCCGATACCAATCAAACAAAAAATATTTATGATCTTTAGT
Source organism: Limulus polyphemus (assembly GCF_000517525.1). Lineage (NCBI taxonomy): Eukaryota > Metazoa > Arthropoda > Merostomata > Xiphosura > Limulidae > Limulus > Limulus polyphemus. The sequence goes on along the minus strand of NW_013709890.1, from coordinate 114 downwards.
TGAGATTATTAAATAGTACCAGTAAATAATCAAACCATGTAGTGACCCTTAATCAACACCAATAAACAGTACAAATAAACAAACAAACCTATCTAGTGAGCCTTAGCCGATACC
>NW_013709889.1:0-434 GCF_000517525.1 Limulus polyphemus | reverse complement strand
ATGATCACTTAAACCGTCTTCAAAAAAACAGATATTATTCAGAGGAAAATAGGTAAAATCTTGGAATACGATTACAATACAGACCCTAGACTCTTCATCTAGTATTATAGATATTGAAAAAGGTAACAAATAACTTCTTTATTATGTAATTTTTATATAGCTTAGATTTTTGTCATTATCATTTTACCAAGAAAATAAAATTTGGCAAACGACCAAAACTACATAAGTTATCTTATACTAAATGGTTTATTTTAAATTCATATTGCCAATAACAATTCAGATTAAACTTTTCTATTACGTAACGTTTTTTTTTAATTTGATTGGTTGAATGGCTAACTTCTGGAGTTGAAATTCATTTTTGCTAAACGAAATGAAATATGCAGTGTTTGTCTTAAAGTATTGAACGTTTGTCTTAAAAACGAAGAGTATTGAAA
>NW_013709888.1:0-434 GCF_000517525.1 Limulus polyphemus | reverse complement strand
GGGGGGGTATTATTTCTAGGACACCTTATTTGAGGTGTCTGCTGTGAATGTAATGAAGTATATTACAATTAGTTAGTTTTTGAAATATGAAACTGTCGGGGAACTCTGTACATTGTTATTTGCTGAAAGTGCCCAGTATTTTTACATAACCTTTTCTAATTAACCCTTTTGCGATGGGCTCAGTATAAAATACACGAGTTCATATACACATTTAATGCAGTATGTGTGTCTTCACCAAATTTGGTAGACTTTTAGTAAACATTACAAGTTTTTTGTACACAAAAAAATCAGAGTTTTTAATGAAGTATTGTTACTAATGATTTGTTTGTGAATATATTGAGTCTGTTTTGTTACTAGTCTGAGTGCGAAGTAATTTTCATGTTAGGATTAAAAACTATTCTTCATCTGAAAAATCTCAAATATCATTTGTGTAA
>NW_013709887.1:0-434 GCF_000517525.1 Limulus polyphemus | reverse complement strand
TGTTTAAATATCTACTTTACTTAGCAATACAACTAAACATTGGTAGTTTCAAGTCTGTTTAAATATCTACTTTACTTAGCTATACAATTAAACATAAGTAGTTTCAAGTCTGTTTAAATATCTACTTTACTTAGCTATACAACTAAATGTCGGTAGTTTGGTGTGTCTGATTAAATATCCACTTTACTTAGCTATACAATTAAACATAAGTAGTTTCAAATCTGTTTAAATATACACTTTACTTATCTATAAAAATATTATAGAAATCACAGAAATTTCTTACTCAGATGTATTAACACCTTCAACCACAAAAAGTGTTCCTGCAAAGAAAAACCATCTAAATTAACACTAAAAATGCAAAAAACATCTAAACCAATACTGAGAATGTAAAAAAACATCTAAACAAAAACTGAGAATGTAAAAAAACATCTAAA
>NW_013709886.1:0-434 GCF_000517525.1 Limulus polyphemus | reverse complement strand
CAAGAATGAAGTGTTTTAAACTATACTGACTGACACACCTTTAGTAAAACGATAAAGTGACGGACACACCTTTAGTAAAACAAACAAGAATGAAGTGTTTTAAACTCTAGTGACGGACACACCTTTAGTAAAATGATAAACAAGAATGAAGTGTTTTAAACTCTACTGACTGACACACCTTTAGTAAAACGATAAACAAGAATGAAGTGTTTTAAACTCTTCCGACGGACACACCTTTAGTAAAACGATAAACAAGAATGAAGTGTTTTAAACTCTTCCGACGGACACACCTTTAGTAAAATGATAAACAAGAATGAAGTGTTTTAAACTCTAGTGACTGACACACCTTTAGTAAAACGATAAACAAGAATGAAGTGTTTTAAACTCTTCCGACGGACACACCTTTAGTAAAACGATAAACAAGAATGAAGTGT
>NW_013709885.1:0-434 GCF_000517525.1 Limulus polyphemus | reverse complement strand
CTGGTAAAGGTACTCGCGAAAGATGCGGCATCTATCTTATTAATTTGACATGGATAGTGGGGCTAAGAGGGAGGAGGGGGGTGTCTTGATAGGGTGTCAAACTCATAAAAATCATCCAAGAAAGAAGGTGATCAGAGGCTTTAAAGTTAGAAAAATTTCGGCACGCACAAAAAATAGAAAAGCAGATATAAGCTGTATGGTACATAAACAAGAGTCTGGCATTGACTGAACTCTCACTATATATGTTGAATTTCACAGCATCTTCAGGTTGTCAGGGAGTACTTTCTTTCACTGGGGCTGCAGGATAGTAATCTCAATAACCTTCTCCTAGAAGAACTGATGAAGACACTGAGGTACCATTCCATGTCAACCATAGACCTTCAGCTAGAGTATTACAACGAACTAGCAAGCCAAATGGTAGGAGACTTGTTCAG
>NW_013709884.1:0-434 GCF_000517525.1 Limulus polyphemus | reverse complement strand
AACTTTTTTCCAGGTGTATATGACATGAAAACATTTCTTATCACGCAACTTATATACTGAGAATATAACTAATGCAACAACCCTATGAATCTATAGAAATCAGTTTTGGGTAATTGTTTGCTTATTACATTTTATCGTAATGCATTAAAAATCAACAATCAGCACAAAGCTAAAGCAGTATCTTTATCAACTATTAGCACAAACTAAAGCAGTATCTTTTTCAACTAATAGCACAAAACTAAAGTAGTATCTTTATCAACTATTAGCACAAAGCTAAAGTGGTATCTTTATCAACTATTAGCACAAAACTAAAGTAGTATCTTTATCAACTATTAGCACAAACTAAAGTAGTATGAAAAATTTAAAACGGCATTTGTGCAAGATCTCTTTCTCTCTCTCTCTCTCTCTCTATATATATATATATATATATATAA
>NW_013709883.1:0-434 GCF_000517525.1 Limulus polyphemus | reverse complement strand
CAAACTGACAACCTCCAACAAAATTACAACTACTACCTTAGGGCCCGAGTTTCTTGTTTGTTTTTAGCTATCTTCATTGATCTCTATAATTTTCTCAACCTAAAGTACATTTTTTTCAGTGACCACACGATTGTTTCTGTCCTCTTATAGAGTTCACTATTTTACCAAAACAAAACGGCCAAAGTACATGCAACACACGAAAATCCCACAGGTGGTGCTGCTTAAATTATGCAGAGATTTGCCCCTCCTGCGCCATCCTGAAAAACGGGAATCCTACCCACTTGACAGTCATGGGGTTCAGAACAAGAAACAAGATAACGAAAGTTGTGACTTTAACCAGAAATGAGATATTACAAAAAACAAAAAAAACTTTTTCGGGTATATTAACACTTCTCTCAAAATCGTTTCCAAGTGACTAAAGCTTACGATCTTTC
>NW_013709882.1:0-434 GCF_000517525.1 Limulus polyphemus | reverse complement strand
AGCGTAAAAATTTGGCAATGGGCGTTGTTGGTCAGCTGTCTTCCATACAGTCTATAGCTTCAAAATTAGATATGGCTAGCGCAAATAGTCCTCGAGTATTAAACAAACAAACCATTTCATCCGTGGATTTTCTTTTCTTGTTTTGATCTAGCTGTCAGCTACTTATATTTCTATTCTCTTTAGTTTCGATTCGGTTTTGGTAGATGTGACAAACAGTAATGATATGAGATACATATAATTTATGTTTGTTTAGAAACTTATATCTCAAATATACCATTCCTGTCTCCATAATGACAACATTGCTACATGTAGGTTGTAATAAAACGTAAAAAATCTGACTTGAAAATTACTAGTATTAAATAGTCTATTGTATAACTTTGGGCTTAGAAAGAAGGAAAGAGAGAAATGAAACGAGGATGGTGGCCAAGCTAATT
>NW_013709881.1:0-434 GCF_000517525.1 Limulus polyphemus | reverse complement strand
ATTTCACGGTTGAGATCATTGCTCCAGCTTATCAGTTCAAGATTTGGGACGGGCTATGCGCAGATACAACATGACTAGTTATCATTGCTCCAGCTTATCAGTTCAAGATTTGGGACGGGCTATGCGCAGATACAACATGACTAGTTATCATTGCTCCAGCTTATCAGTCAAGATTTGGGACGGGCTATGCGCGGATACAAGATGATTAGTTATCATTGCTCCAGCTTATCAGTTCAAGATTTGGGACGGGCTATGTGCAGACACAACATGACTAGTTATCATTGCTCCAGCTTATCAGCTCAAGATTTGGGACGGGCTATGTGCAGATACAACATGATTAGTTATCATTGCTCCAGCTTGTCAGTTCAAGATTTGGGACGGGCTATGCGCAGGTACAACATGATTAGTTATCATTGCTCCAGCTTATCAGTTCT
>NW_013709880.1:0-434 GCF_000517525.1 Limulus polyphemus | reverse complement strand
CATGCAGGACCCCTGGACTAACATACCATTTAGTAGAATGCTGGACCCCAGGACTAACATACCATTTAGTAGCATGCAGGACCCCTGGACTATCAGACCATTTAGTAGAATACCATTTAGTAGAATGCAGGACCACTGGACTATCAGACCATTTAGCTTGTATGCAGGACCCCTGGACTAACAGACCATTTAGTAGCATGCAGGACCCCTGGACTATCAGACCATTTAGTAGTATGCAGGACCACTGGATTAACAGACCATTTAGTAGCATGCAGGACCCCAGGACTATGCAGGACCACTGGACTAACAGACCATTTAGTAGCATGCAGGACTCCTGGACTAACATACCATTTAGTAGCATGCAGGACCCCAGGACTAACATACCATTTAGTAGCATGCAGGACCCCTGGACTATCAGACCACTTAGTAGTATG
>NW_013709879.1:0-434 GCF_000517525.1 Limulus polyphemus | reverse complement strand
GTTCCACCGAATATGTTCCGATAAGTGAATTGCAGTACGAAGGAAGGTCCCCCCAACTCTTTCTGTTCCACCGAATATGTTCCGATAAGTGAATTGCAGTACGAAGGAAGGTCCCCCAACTCTTTCTGTTCCACCGAATATGTTCCGATAAGTGAATTGCTGTACGAAGGAAGGCCCCCAACTCTTTCTGTTCCACCGAATATGTTCCGATAATTGGAGGCAAATGTTAGTAACAAAGTCTAGGTCTGTGGTAATGGTAACAACTCATTACATCATTATTTAACTTGCTAATACATATGAAACGAAGACAGTGTACATATATGTTCTTATGAAACTTGCATATTTTAAGAAAAGACTTATCTAAATATATATATATATAATCAAACTGTTTAACTAGCATTACTTCCACTGAACTGTCACATAATATAAAAAAA
>NW_013709878.1:0-434 GCF_000517525.1 Limulus polyphemus | reverse complement strand
TGTAGCTTTGCGCGAAATTCAAAACAAACAAACAAACCATCGACATTTGTGCCCACGTTTAAATGTTTTATATTACCAATTTATAATGAAACAATCAATTACCTTAAGAAGCTGTCAGCACACTAGTAGCAAGTTTTAAAATTATGGTGTCGGGAAGTTCAGCAAAACACAACACCGTCATTTCGGAGAGTCAGGTACTTGGATGCTGAAAGTCAAAGACCTTGCTTAACTTAATCCAAACTTGGTGCTTGGTGCTTGGTTCTAGCAGTTGTTTAAGGATTGTATAATGTAATGTGTTTTCTAGTAGTTGTTTAAGGATTGTATAATGTAATGTGTTTTCTAGCAGTTGTTTAAGGATTGTATAATGTAATGTGTTTTCTAGCAGTTGTTTAGGATTGTATAATGTAATGTGTTTTCTAGCAGTTGTTTAAGGA
>NW_013709877.1:0-434 GCF_000517525.1 Limulus polyphemus | reverse complement strand
ACAGTGCCAACACTGTCAAATACTAATGACATTTTAAATAATCTCTTCAGTGCTCAACACTGTCAAGCATTAATGACATTGTCAAATAACATCTTCAGTGCTAAACACTGTTAAGCACAAGTGACATTGTTAACCGATATCATGCAAAGCTCAACATTGTTAAGCATTAATGACATTGTTAAATGATATATTACAGTGCCAAACACTGTACGAAAAAAGCCCTTAACAAATATAGAATCGTTCGTTTAGAAGAACTGACATCAGTATTAATCTAGTCGGGGCTATCAGGGCTATCGAAACACAGAACAAAAGATTGATGATGACGTAAGTAATCTTAATGGAAAATTAGCAGAAGACGTCGCTATTTATCTATGGTGGGGTTCGAACATGGGTAACAAGGTTTGATATAACTTATCATTGTTCACTTACTGTGT
>NW_013709876.1:0-434 GCF_000517525.1 Limulus polyphemus | reverse complement strand
CAATAATAACAACAATGTGCTACTATACACTAGTATCAACATTAACAACGTGACATCGAACAATAATAACAACAATGTTCTACTGAACACTACTATCAACATTAACAGCGTGACATCAAACAATAATAACAACAATGTTCTACTGAACACTACTATCAACATTAACAACGTGACATCGAACAATAATAACAACAATGTGCTACTGAACACTAGTATCAACATTAACAACGTGACATCAAACAATAATAACAACAATGTTCTACTGAACACTACTATCAACATTAACAACGAGACATCGAACAATAATAACAACAATGTGCTACTAGACACTAGTATCAACATTAACAACGTGACATCTAACAATAATAACAACAATGTTCTACTGAACACTACTATCAACATTAACAACGAGACATCAAACAATAATAACAACA
>NW_013709875.1:0-434 GCF_000517525.1 Limulus polyphemus | reverse complement strand
GAAACCTAGTAAAGGGGGTATATTTAAAGACAAAAACCTAGTAAAGGGGGTATATTTAAAGACAGAAACCTAGTAAAGGAAGTATATTTAAAAACAGAAACCTAGTAAAGGAAGTATATTTAAAGACAGAAACCTAGTAATGGGAGTATATTTAAAGACAGAAACCTAGTAATGGGAGTATATTTAAAGACAGAAACCTAGTAAAGAGAGTATATTTAAAGACAGAAACCTCGTAAAGGGAGTATATTTCAAAACAGAAACCTAGTAAAGGGAGTATATTTAAAGGCAGAAACCTAGTAAAGGGAGTATATTTAAAGGCAGAAACCTAGTAATGGGAGTATATTTAAAGACAGAAACCTAGTAAAGGGAGTATATTTAAAGACAGAAACCTAGTAATGGGAGTATATTTAAAGATAGAAACCTAGTAATGGGAG
>NW_013709874.1:0-434 GCF_000517525.1 Limulus polyphemus | reverse complement strand
GACCTACCAGTCACTATCTATCTGTATTAAAAGACCTACCTGTCACTATCCATCTGTATTAAAAGGCCTACTGTATTAAAAGGCCTACCAGTCACTATCCATCTGTATTAAAAAACCTACGTGTCACTATCCATCTGTATTAAAAGACCTACCAGTCACTATCCATTTATAGTAAAAGACCTACCAGTTACCATCCATCTATATTAAACGACTTACCATCCACTATCCATCTGTCTTTTAATACAGATGGATAGTGGCTGGTAGGTCTTTAAATATAGATGGATGGTAAATGGTAAGTCTTTTAATATAGATGGATAGTAACTGGTAAGTCTTTTATGACAGATGGGTAGTGGCTGGTAGGTCTTTTAATTCAGATGGATAGTGACAGGTAGGTACCATCCATCTATATTAAAAGACCTACCAGCCACTATCCA
>NW_013709873.1:0-434 GCF_000517525.1 Limulus polyphemus | reverse complement strand
ATTGTTATATGAAGGAATACATTATATATATATTGTACTTTATTGTTACATGAAGGAATACATTATATATATTGTACTTTATTGTTACGTGAAGGAATACATTATATATATTGTACTTTATTGTTACATGAAGGAATACATTATATATATTGTACTTTATTGTTACATGAAGGAATACATTATATATATTGTACGTTATTGTTACATGAAGGAATACATTATATATATTGTACTTTATTGTTACATGAAGGAATACATTATATATATTGTACTTTATTGTTACATGAAGGAATACATTATATATATTGTACTTTATTGTTACATGAAGGAATACATTATATATATTGTATTATATACATGGTAATTTATTGTTACATGAAGGAATACATTATATATATTGTACTTTATTGTTACATGAAGGAATACATTATATA
>NW_013709872.1:0-434 GCF_000517525.1 Limulus polyphemus | reverse complement strand
CTACAAGATTTTCGACAGCTATTACTACTAACTTAGGTTCACTCGAATACTACAAGATTTTCGACAGCTATTACTACTAACTTAGGTTCACTCGAACACTACAAGATTTTCGACAGCTATTACTACTAACTTAGGTTCACTCAGAATAGTACAAGATTTCAACAGCTATTACTACTAACTTAGGTTCACTCGAATACTACAAGATTTTCGACAGCTATTACTACTAACTTAGGTTCACTCGAATACTACAAGATTTTCGACAGCTATTACTACTAACTTAGGTTCACTCAGAATAGTACAGATATTATCAGTCAATCAGATTCACTGAAAATAGCCCAAGTGTGAAACATACCAGTATTCTACTGATGGACCTACTGTAACGTGTCAAACTTACTAGTGTTCTACTGATGTACCTACTGTAACGTGTCAAACTT
>NW_013709871.1:0-434 GCF_000517525.1 Limulus polyphemus | reverse complement strand
CCTATTGTTGGATAATCCTACTGTTGGATAATCCATTTTCCATGATACTTATTGCATTGTACTTTTTTGTGTGGACTAACCGATTTTTAATTAATTTATCATGCAAAGATTCCACATTCCTGAACTGTTTATGCATTTGACTCATCAAGGGCTCATCCAGTTAAGTTGATGTTGCAGGTTTGATTAACTCTTTTGACTTTACCTCATTATTAGATAATTATAAACCTCGTTTTTGAAATTAGGGAGCTTTGTCCTTATATTTCAAGAACTACTTTAGAATCTTTTTTCTGTTATTGGTTTACATAACTTACGATTGGGGTTTGTGTATATATATATAAATCACTCAAAATTACTCCAGATTTTTTTGTGAAATCCTAGTGTAAAGTAGCAATCTATTCAACTTAAAGCTGACCTGGATACTTAGAAAGTGAAAT
>NW_013709870.1:0-434 GCF_000517525.1 Limulus polyphemus | reverse complement strand
GCTACTCTTTTATAATATTTCGACAATCTCGTATCCAGAATTTTTTTATTGATATAATTGCTTATACAGCACCAGTTAAAAAAACAAATTTAATTTCTAAAATATTAAATTAGTTATTAATTCAGATTTTTACAAGATAATCAGATGCATATAATAATCTAAATAAAAAACGCAAGGGAAAAGGACTAAATCACAAATGTTTAGTTCTCAGCTCTCAGTTCATCCCTAAACCACAACTCAAAATGACAACGCCTTGCTTACAGCTCAAAACAGAATTAAAAAAAAACTTAAACCTGTCGAATACACCACTTACAAACGAACCAAAAACTTGTGATGATGATATTTGTGAGTCACAAACATCTGTATTCCCCCCATCCAGCCACAATAATGGATTGCTCCATATATTGTACTTAAGACGGAGGAAGGTTTTATAA
>NW_013709869.1:0-434 GCF_000517525.1 Limulus polyphemus | reverse complement strand
GGTTAAAGTAGCAACAATACCCTACACTCGTATAACAACGTTATACAAACAGTGGTACTTTAGCCACTGTTTGTATAACGTTGTTATACGTGTGTTGGGTATTGTTGCTACTTTAACCACTGTTTGTGTAACGTTGTTATACGTGTGTAGGGTATTGTTGCTACTTTAACCACTGTTTGTATAACGTTGTTATACGTGTGTAGGGTATTGTTGCTAATTTAGCCACTGTTTGTCTAACGTTGTTATACGAGTGTGGGTATTGCTGCTACTTTAGTGTAGGGTATTGTTGCCACGTATAACAACGTTACACAAACAGTGGTTAAAGTAGCAACAATACCCTACACACGTATAACAACGTTATACAAACAGTGGCTAAAGTAGCAACAATACCCTACACTCGTATAACAACGTTATACAAACAGTGGCTAAAGTAG
>NW_013709868.1:0-434 GCF_000517525.1 Limulus polyphemus | reverse complement strand
CAAACAAACAGAGAAGTAAAATATAATTTACAAGAGTTAAGGACCGCGATATTTAAGTACCCAACTGCTTTGTAGGAAGCTTTTCTTCACGTAACTATAAAAGCTCATTTTAGACCTTATTGATCTTCCAAAGTCAAACTCTCTACAATTATTAACAAGTTCTGTCTTTATGATGTCGCTATAGACGATTTGAGAACCGGGGAGTTTCAGCTCCTCTGTATGAAACCTTTCTTCATGTGACTAAAAGCTCATTTAGGCTTTCGAAGCCAAACTCTCTACAGACGTTAACACTTTCTGTTTTTGCGATGCTATTTCCAATGAGGGTTAGGTTAAATTGGGATAACGAGCAGCTTTTCCCAGTTGTAACTGTTAGGTATAATAGCCTTGATATCTGAGACATGTGCGTTAGGTGGAAGATAGTTTTTTTTTTAATA
>NW_013709867.1:0-434 GCF_000517525.1 Limulus polyphemus | reverse complement strand
TAACTTCCGTCCAGGGGACGTGTACTCCAGCTAGTATACTAATATGATTATCAAAATATATGTTTGTCAATCTTTTTATGTACGTTGCTACTGATGATGAAGGAACTCATCTTCACGATTACCAGAAGCTCATTCTTCAACTACAACAAAATATATTTTAAAACATTTCGACCTCCAAATTGTACAGCAAAGCACGACTAGTAGAGGTAATTTTGTTTCAACTAAATCTATGCTAAAGTTGTTTCACGCGACATGGATTCATCACAACTGTGCCCTAGTTACATTGTTTAGACTAGGTGTTAACATTCGGATTTTGTATTTTAGCCTAACTTTATCACATTCGTGTCGAAGTTTCCAGGATGAGTTTATTTGGTGTTAACATTCAGATCTTTTATTTTAGCTTAACGTTATCACATTCGTGTCGAAGGTTCCAG
>NW_013709866.1:0-434 GCF_000517525.1 Limulus polyphemus | reverse complement strand
AATGAGCTATTATATTAATAGAGTATTCACTGTAAATTTGATAGTTTTCATTGTATTTAGTGATTAAGCATTCCCGAAGAAAGCACACGTCTTTAAACTGAAAATGTTTTTACTTAACAAACTTGATATTCTGGTTACGATAATATTTTTCCGGTACAGAGAAGCACAATAACTATATTATTGGAGGTGAAAGTTCTTAAATGAAGCAATGTTTACTAATATTAGGAGTAATGTGAATATAAACCTCGTTCTTACATCATTAATGACATCACATTTAATGACATTAAATCCCACCAGCAATACAACAGAGAATTGTTTCGGTTTCCACTTAATTTTCTGTTTTTATCTGCTCTTCAAAATATGTCATTCCGAGATTGTTGGAGTAACCGTACTTATTGTGATTGGTCATTTACTGCAAAACACCAGTAGGAAGC
>NW_013709865.1:0-434 GCF_000517525.1 Limulus polyphemus | reverse complement strand
TGTGTGATTAACTTAATCTCTATTACTGTGTGATTAACCTAATCTTTATTCCTGTGTGATTAACGTAATCTTTATTCCTGTGTGATTAACCTAATCTATATTATTGTGTGATTAACCTAATCTATATTATTGTGTGATTAACCTAATCTATATTATTGTGTGATTAACCTAATCTATATTATTGTGTGATTAACCTAATCTATATTACTGTGTGATTAACCTAATCTATATATTACTGTGTGATTAACCTAATCTATATTATTTGTGTAATTAACCTAATCTCTATTACTGTGTGATTAACCTAATCTATATTATTGTGTGATTAACCTAATCTATATTATTGTGTAATTAACCTAATCTATATTATTGTGTAATTAACCTAATCTATATTATTGTGTGATTAACCTAATCTCTATTATTGTGTGATTAACCTA
>NW_013709864.1:0-434 GCF_000517525.1 Limulus polyphemus | reverse complement strand
TTAATGTTATAGTATAGTGTGTATCAAGTGTTCCTGGGATATATATGTTCTAATTAATGTTATATTATAGTGTGTATCAAGTGTTCCTGGGTATATATGTTCTAATTAATGTTATAGTATAGTGTGTATCAAGTGTTCCTGGGTATATATGTTCTAATTAATGTTATAGTATAGTGTGTATCAAGTGTTCCTGGGTATATATTATACACACCAAGGAACACTTGATACACACTAAACTATAACATTAATTAGAACATATATATACCAAGGAACACTTGATACACATTATACTATAACATTAATTAGAACATATATACCCAGGAACACTTGATACACACTAAACTATAACATTAATTAGAACATATATATACCCAGGAACACTTGATACACACTATACTACAACATTAATTAGAACATATCATGTTCTAATTAAT
>NW_013709863.1:0-434 GCF_000517525.1 Limulus polyphemus | reverse complement strand
ACATATAGCGATTGTGTAGCTTTGTGCTTAATTACAAACAAAGTTTAAGACTGTCTGCTGCGGTTTCTAATTTTTATCTACCGAAAGAAGGCAACCAGTCAGCAGCACCACACCACACATCATCCATGCTAAGGGATTGTCTGTAGCTTAAACTGCGGGAAATATTTTGTGCTGCCACATGGATTCGAACCACGCTCACCAGCTTCAAAATCCAGAGCTCAACCACAGGGATAACCATAAACCAATTCCTACCTCACCGAATGTTCTAAAATTACTTGTACTAGTAGAAATACCCGCCGCCCTCCTGGCAGATATACAACTGCTAGTTCCTGCGGCCTTTTCTGGAATTTTCTGACAGTTCTACAATAATGTATACCATCCATGAAAAAAAAAAAAGATTTTAATTGAAACTTTACTTTAAAAATGAGCTTTCT
>NW_013709862.1:0-434 GCF_000517525.1 Limulus polyphemus | reverse complement strand
AAGTACTGCTGGTGACCTCTTCAGGTGGTCTGAGGAAAGGTTAACAAGCGGCTGTTTTCATATTGGTTTATTCAATCTGTGGATCGGGTACTGCTGGTGACCTCTTCAGGTAGTCTGAGGAAAGGTTAACAAGCGGCTGTTTTCATATTGGTTTATTCAATCTGTGGATCGGGTACTGCTCGTGACCTCTTCAGGTGGCCTGAGGAAAGGTTAACAAGTGGCGGTTTTCATATTGGTTTATTCAATCTGTGGATCGGGTATTGCTGGTGACCTCTTCAGGTGGTCTGAGGAAAGGTTAATAAGCGGCGGTTTTCATATTGGTTTATTCAATCTGTGGATCGGGTACTGGGTACTGCTGGTGACCTCTTCAGGTGGTCTGAGGAAAGGTTAACAAGCGGCGGTTTTCAATATTGGTTTATTCAATCTGTGGATCG
>NW_013709861.1:0-434 GCF_000517525.1 Limulus polyphemus | reverse complement strand
TATATAAATAAATAACACAATATATAAATATATAACACAATATATAAATATATAACACAATATATAAATAAATAACACAATATATAAATATATAACACAATATATAAATAAATAACACAATATATAAATATATAACACAATATATAAATATATAACACAATATATAAATAAATAACACAATATATAAATATATAACACAATATATAAATAAATAACACAATATATAAATATATAACACAATATATAAATAAATAACACAATATATAAATATATAACACAATATATAAATAAATAACACAATATATAAATATATAACACAATATATAAATATATAACACAATATATAAATAAATAACACAATATATAAATATATAACACAATATATAAATAAATAACACAATATATAAATAAATAACACAAAAAATAATGATTGT
>NW_013709860.1:0-434 GCF_000517525.1 Limulus polyphemus | reverse complement strand
CTATATAATAACCGTTATACCGTATATTTAACCATCAAAAACTTGGAATCTTGTGATTACCGTTATACCCTATATAATAACCGTTATACGTATATTAAACCATCAAAAACCTTGGAATCTTGTGATTACCGTTATACCCTATATAATAACCGTTATACAGTATATTAAAGCATCAAAAACCTGGAATCTTGTGATTACCGTTATACCCTATATAATAACCGTTATACAGTATATTAAACCATCAAAAACCTGGGATCTTGTGATTACCGTTATACCCTATATAATAACCGTTATACAGTATATTAAACCATCAAAAACCTGGATTCTTGTGATTACCGTTATACCCTATATAATAACCGTTATACGGTATATTAACCATCAAAAACCTGGAATCTTGTGATTACCGTTATACCCTATATAATAACCGTTATACA
>NW_013709859.1:0-434 GCF_000517525.1 Limulus polyphemus | reverse complement strand
ATAAACGTGATGCTGTATATCTGATGTATGATACATGTGTCATTACAAATCTGCTGTTTAATACTATGTTTCAGTTGTTTAACACACGTCTTACAGCACATCTGCTGTTTAATACTATGTTTCAGTTGTTTAACACACGTCTTACAGCACATCTGCTGTTTAATACTATGTTTCTGTTGTTTAACACACGTCTTACAGCACATCTGCTGTTTAATACTATGTTTCTGTTGTTTAATACACGTCCTACAGCACATCTGCTGTTTAATACTATATTTCTGTTGTTTAATACACGTCCTACAGCACATCTGCTGTTTAATACTATATTTCTGTTGTTTGATACACGTCTTACAGCACATCTGCTGTTTAATACTATGTTTCTGTTGTATAATACACGTCCTACAGCACATCTGCTGTTTAATACTATATTTCTGTTG
>NW_013709858.1:0-434 GCF_000517525.1 Limulus polyphemus | reverse complement strand
GTTGTCATTAATAATCAGGAGGACAGGTCATTGTTACCAGGAGACATGTTCCTGGTAACATTGACCTGTCTTACTGGTTATAATGAGACATGTTCCAGGTAATATTGATCTGTCTTCCTGATTATAATGAGACATGATCCTGTTAACATTGACCTGTCTTCCTGGATATAGTGAGACATGTTCCTGGTAACATTGACCTGTCTTCCTGGTTATAATGAGACATGTTTTTGGTAACATTGACCTGTCTTCCTTATTATAGTGAGCCATGTTCCTGTTAATATTAACTTGTCTTCCTGATTATAATTAAACATCCTTCATTATAACCTGGAAGACAGGTCAATGTTAGCAGGAACATGTCTCATTATAACTAGGAAGACAAGCCAATGTTACGAGGACATGTCTCATTGTAATCAGGAAGACAGGTCATTGTTACC
>NW_013709857.1:0-434 GCF_000517525.1 Limulus polyphemus | reverse complement strand
CTATAGTGACAATCATAAATTGTTACTATAGAACATTATGATTGTCACTATAGAACAATATGATTGTTACTATAGAAGAATATGATTGTTACTATAGAAGAACCACTATAGAACAATATGATTGTCACTATAGAACAATATGATTGTTACTATAGAAGATTGTGATTGTTACTATAGAACAATATGATTGTTACTATAGACATTATGATTGTTACTATAGAACAATGTGAACAATCATAATGTCCTATAGTAACAATCATATTGTTCTATAGTGACAATCATAATGTTCTATAGTAACAATCATATTCTTCTATAGTAACAATCATATTGTTCTATAGTGACAATCATAATGTCCTATAGTAACAATCAAATTGTTCTATAGTGGCAATCTTCTATAGTAACAATCATAATCTTCTTTAGTAACAATCATATTC
>NW_013709856.1:0-434 GCF_000517525.1 Limulus polyphemus | reverse complement strand
ACACACTAACATTAAGAAATTGGACCTTTACCTTTCTTAGACATATTCAGTTTGTATCAGACCTGTTTGAATAAGTACTGTTTGTTATCTCAAGTTCACACACTAACATGAGGAAAATGGACCTTTACCTTTATTAGACATATTCAGTTTGTATCAGACCTGTTTGAATAAGTACTGTTTGTTATTTCAAGTTCACACACTAACATGAGGAAAATGGACCTTTACCTTTATTAGACATATTCAGTTTGTATCAAGCCTGTTTCATTAAGTACTGTACTGTTTGTTATTTCAAGTTCACACACTAACATGAAGAAAATGGACCTTTACCTTTCTTAGACATATTCAGTTTGTATCAGACCTGTTTGAATAAGTACTGTTTGTTATTTCAAGTTCACACACTAACATGAAGAAATTGGACCTTTACCTTTCTTAGG
>NW_013709855.1:0-434 GCF_000517525.1 Limulus polyphemus | reverse complement strand
ATGCCCGCTCTAACTAACCTCTCAATGCTTCACTGTCGTAGTATTTATATTTTTCACCTGTTCTAGATATTTCCAGGACTTGTTTGATCTTAACATCATGCCCGCTCTAACTAACCTCTCAATGCTTCACTGTCGTAGTATTTATATTCTCCACCTGTTCTAGATATTTCTAGGACTTGTTTGATCTTAACATCATGCCCGCTCTAACTAACCTATCAATGCTTCACGATCGTAGTATTTATATTCTCCACCTGTTCTAGATATTTCCACGACTTGTTTGATCTTAACATCATGCCCGCTCTAACTAACCTCTCAATGCTTCACTGTCGTAGTATTTATATTCTCCACCTGTTCTAGATATTTCTAGGACTTGTTTGATCTTAACAGCATGCCCGCCCTAACTAAACTATCAATGCTTCACTGTCGTAGTATTT
>NW_013709854.1:0-435 GCF_000517525.1 Limulus polyphemus | reverse complement strand
TCAAGATCTGCCCTTCGAAAACACGTTGTTTTACTTTCTTCGGTGAAAGTCTGCTTCACGAAAACATGAATTATGTATTTTTTTTAAGATGAAGTCCGCCTTCTGAAAACTTGATTTTTATACTTGCTTCAAATCAATGTCTACCTTCCTAAAACATGATCTTATACATTTTCAGGTAATGTTCTGCCTTCAAAAATGTGATTCTATAATTTTTCAGGTCATATTCTTCTTTATAAAGTTATGTTCTTCATTTTTTTTCAGGTGAAGGTCTGCCTACCTAAAACATGATTTCATACTTTCTTTTAACAAGGGTCTGTTAAACCACGATTTTATAATTTGTTTAGGAAAAGATTTGCCTTTCAAAAAAATGATTTTATATTTTTTCAGGTAATGATTTTGTTTCCAAAACATGATTTTTATAATCTAATAGCGATC
>NW_013709853.1:0-435 GCF_000517525.1 Limulus polyphemus | reverse complement strand
AAATAATAGCGTGACATCTATTTGTAACTACTTTCTTAGGAAGGCTGTACCTGAAATAATAGCGTGACATCTATTTGTGACTACTTTCTTAGGTAAGCTGTACGTTAAATAATAGCGTGACATCTATTTGTAACTACTTTCTTAGGAAAGCTGTACGTTAAATAATAGCGTGACATCTATTTGTAACTACTTTCTTAGGAAGGCTGTACGTGAAATAATAGCGTGACATCTATTTGTGACTACTTTCTTAGGAAAGCTGTACGTTAAATAATAGCGTGACATCTATTTGTGAATACTTTCTTAGGAAGGCTGTACGTTAAATAATAGCGTGACATCTAGTTGTAACTACTTTCTTAGGAAAGCTGTACGTTAAATAATAACGTGACATCTATTTGTAACTACATTCTTAGGAAGGCTGTACTTTAAATAATAGCG
>NW_013709852.1:0-435 GCF_000517525.1 Limulus polyphemus | reverse complement strand
GTCTCTATAGAACAATATAATTCTATACACCTTGAATCACTTGTTGTAACTATAGAACAAGATAACAAGTGGTTCGAGGTGTATAATATCATCTTGTTCTATCTCACTAAAGAACAAGATGATATCATACACGTTGAACCACTTGTGGTCACTATAGAACAATATGATATTATACACCTTGAACCACTTTGTTGTCACGATAGAACAATATGATATTATATACCTTGAACCACTTGTTGTTACTATAGAACAAGATGGTATAATACACCTTGAACCTCTTGTTGTCACTATAGAACAAGATGATATCATACACCTTGAACCACTTGTTGTCACTATAGAACACGATGATATTATACACCTTGAACCACTTGCTGTCACTATAGAACAATATAATTTTATACACCTTGAACCACTTGTTGTCACTATAGAACAAGA
>NW_013709851.1:0-435 GCF_000517525.1 Limulus polyphemus | reverse complement strand
AACTGTCTGATCCTGTGTTTTTTACCTGTACTTAAGTGTTACTGGAGAAGTTACAAACTGATCTGCTTGATCCTATGTTTACGTATCCAACAATTAGACACAGAACAATTGATAAAGAATACAAACGAATAGAAGCGAGAGTAACTCTTTCAAAATATGACAAAAACGTGTTTCCACGTGTTACAAAATGATATCATTAAGAAATGTGTCTTAAACTCTGCCAGATATGACTGTCGGGAGAGCCTATAATGCTAGCTACTGCACCCCAGTGTGTATTAACATATCCATGTCACTTCAACCATCAATGTATATTAACGTATCCATGTTACTTCAACCATCAGTGTGTATCTCATATATGTGTTACTTCAACCATCGGTGTGTAGTAACACATCCATGTTACTTCAACCATCAGTGTGTATCTCATATATATGTTAC
>NW_013709850.1:0-435 GCF_000517525.1 Limulus polyphemus | reverse complement strand
TCTTGTACAGTAGTATATGTAAATTGTGCTGTCAAGGAAAATAATGTTTTGAGATCCTATAAAACCTATGATGGAAATTAGTAAAATATGGTGGTTGTGAAAACTTGATCCAAGAATGCAGCAAGATTTGGAATGAGTGCTCTTCTAGATGCAAAGCTTTCACTAACCATGGTGAGAGCAGTGTCCACTACTTAAAGTGGTTACATCTCACATGCGGGTTTTCTACTTCTCTTTGCCCACTTGTTAATCCCAGAAGCACTGCAATGAAATATATCAGACTTTGTTCAGCACACATCTCACTACTCTCTGTGATAATGGTACATCCATTCAGCATCTCATGATACCAAGGAATATTAAAGTGTAACTTTTAATTCCAATTTAGAGCACTCCAGTAATCCACCTTGCTATGATCCAACAGATTTTGGAGGAAGTAAA
>NW_013709849.1:0-435 GCF_000517525.1 Limulus polyphemus | reverse complement strand
CGAACCAAGCATTTAAGGGTTAATTTCATTCAGGCACTTTTTACGGTGGCTGAAATTGAAGAGTTAAGGCTAATACAAACTAAATTAAAATTAATGAATATTATTAATGGTATTCAAAGACAAAATTAAAGGACAGATGTGGTATATAAAATCTCTTCCAGTTTTGGCTTGAATTATATCGGACAAACAAATAGAAATTTGAAGTTTCGAGTTAATGAACACAAAAATACCGTCGAAAAGTTAAAACTAGTGATTTGGCCTTGGCGGAACATGTGTTGAACTCTTCATACAACATTGAATGAGATAAACATAAGAGAATCTCCAGAAATTGTTAAACATAAAATGATTTTGAATAGAGATTTAGGACCGGGTGCCACAGAAGTAAATTTTTGGAAATCTATTCTGTAGAGGGCACTGTACAAATGCAAATTAAAC
>NW_013709848.1:0-435 GCF_000517525.1 Limulus polyphemus | reverse complement strand
AGTTAGTAATGGAGTTAAGATAGTTCACTTGTTACTTTATTTAGTTAGTAATGGAGTTAAGATAGTTCACTTGCTGTCACTTCACTTGTTATTCTGTGAAGAAGACAATGAATCCTCATTGTCTAGTAATTCTTTGACACCTCTACATAAACTGACTCATCTGATCACACAAGGGGAGTTAAATGACCTGGTTCGTGACCTGTCTCTATAAAAGCAGCATGGGGAACTTCGTAGCTCTAGTTTATAACAATGGAATTGATTAGCTCCAGGAACAAGAGATAGCGCAGATAGCCCTCGTGTAGCTTTGCACAAAATTCAAAACAAAACAAACCAATTAAGACTAAAATTTCACACTAATATTCTAAAAACAAATTTAAACTACGTTGTTTCACATACATAAACGAGTGGGAAAGTTAATTAGTTATTTGATCTGTA
>NW_013709847.1:0-435 GCF_000517525.1 Limulus polyphemus | reverse complement strand
CTGCTAATATTCTCCAATAAAAACATAACTGATAGAGTTGCCAGATATAATAACACTTTGTTCAGCTATTTATTGAGAGATGCGCCAGAAGAAACAACACCGATAACGGTGGCAGATATAATAACAAAGTGCTACTTCTTTTTAATTATAAGAATCTCCAGGAAATATACAGTTGCTAGATATAATAACAAAGTACTTTAGCTATTTAGTAATAAGATTCTATAGTAGAATCAAGTCTTATAACAGTATTGTTTCAACTGGACAAACTTAACATTAAATAGCTAAAGTACTCTATTATTATATCTAGCAACTGTTTATATCTAGCAACTGTATCAATATTGTTTCTAAAGCAGAAACTTATTAAATAGTTGAAGCTATTTTTAACAAAGTATTTCAGCTATTTAATTTGACGATTATACAGTAGAAACACTATTG
>NW_013709846.1:0-435 GCF_000517525.1 Limulus polyphemus | reverse complement strand
GTAAACGGCAGTGATGCGTTGAATGTAAGCTACAATTTAATGAACGGTATTTTATATTGTCATTGTTACTGTAAACGCAGTGATGCGTTGAATGTAAGCTACAATTTAATGAACGGTATTTCATTATTCGACTGTTACTGTAAACGGCAGTGATGCGTTGAATGTAAGCCTACAATTTAATGAACGGTATTTTATTATTCGACTGTTACTGTAAACGGCAGTGATGCGTTGAATGTAAGCTACAATTTAATGAACGGTATTTCATTATTCGACTGTTACTGTAAACGGCAGTGATGCGTTGAATGTAAGCTACAATTTAGTGAACGTATTTCATTATTCGACTGTTACTGTAAACGGCAGTGATGCGTTGAATGTAAGCTACAATTTAATGAACGGTATTTCATTATTGGACTGTTACTGTAAACGGCAGTGATG
>NW_013709845.1:0-435 GCF_000517525.1 Limulus polyphemus | reverse complement strand
ATTCTTATTTTTCCATGACCCCATTCTTCATAAACCCAATATATTTATAATTCACCCGGGCAACTGCACTAGTCACTACACTCTAATTAAACAGTCTTGAAGCGCCATCTACATAACTTATTAGAGATGCGATTTAACTTGCAAAACTATAAGTTCAGGGATTAAAAATACTAACATACTCTAAGCAGAAAACATTTAGATCCTGCCTCCAGCAATGCCACAGAGCTCACTTTTCATTTCGTCAAAATTACTATATCTAAATATCTCAGAAAAGTAACTAATAGATGTTGTTTAAGATCCGTTCAATGATAAATCGATTAGTTTTTCGTTTTTTTGTGTAATCCCAATCATCAATCAAGGTTTTTGCAAGATAACATATTCAAAATCAACTCAAAACAGCTTTTATCCAGCTATACGGGAGAGTCATTGAAGCCT
>NW_013709844.1:0-435 GCF_000517525.1 Limulus polyphemus | reverse complement strand
AGACATAAACGTACTAAAGCACGTTGATATTCTCGATTCCCGGATGAAGGAGAATAAGGTCTTTGTTTCAACTTTCATCTAACGTTTTTTATTATTATTCGGCTCCACGCTCTTTCCAAGCTATGGTTTCGAATCTTCGTTACTAATGAAACCAGGATCGTGATGTGTAGGCCTCATACTCGGAGCAGACATTCCTACACGAATTATACAACGATTATACTCGTGTCACAGAAATATGAAAAGAAAATTGAAATGAGAATATGTTGTGAGCGATCCTGAAAGCCTAAGAAATTCATTTCTTCTGTCTGTTGAAATATCTGATACAACAACCTATACGGACTATTTTCTGTACATAACACCAACTTGTTTACACGAGTTTGGTACATGACAACAAAATGTACACGTTTCTTCACGTTTAATAGACAGGTTCTCATT
>NW_013709843.1:0-435 GCF_000517525.1 Limulus polyphemus | reverse complement strand
AATAATTCACATGTAATTTGGTTGACATACACATGTAATGGTTGACATACATACGTAGTTCACGAAAACCCAGATTGTGCTTTCCTCGCTGAAAAATTTCAAACTGTCTATATCACTGCTTGGGACCTCTAAGAAGGTTTCTTTGTATCAAATCCTATCTAAGTTGGTTGGGATACACATGTAAGTTGATTAACATACACATCAATAATTCACATGCAAGTTGGTTGACATACACATGTAAGTTGATTAACATACACATCAATAATTCACATGCAAGTTGGTTGACATACACATGTAATGGTTGACACATACATCAATAATTCGCATGTAAGTTGGTTGACATACACATGTAATGGTTGACATATACATCAATAGTTCATAGGTAAGTTGGTTGACATACACATTTAAGTTGATTAACATACACATCAATAATTC
>NW_013709842.1:0-435 GCF_000517525.1 Limulus polyphemus | reverse complement strand
TATACTAAAACAATTTCTAAGATGCAAATCAGAAAGTCATGTGATAACCACAGCCAATATAAGACACGCAGTGAAATGGCATGTATCAGAGCTATATTTTGACACTGCTTGGCATTTCATAGGTAGTGTGATTCCACTCAAAACTGATCACTTTTGGGATAGGTGTGTAACAGCCCTTTACAATACAAAATATTCATTCACTCAGATTATAAAGATAGGTTCAGATAAGGGATTTAGATTTTGAAAGACAGGAAAATTTCTTGTACTTAATGGCATTGGAAAACAAAGAAACATGGATCAATCTGGGGGATTGGGTCCCTCCATAAAGAGACCTGCAACAAGCCACAATCTACACATTTGGTGATTCGGATTTTCAAAACTTTCTATAGCCCTCAAAACTGATTTTGAAGATGCAGGAATTTGGCTTCACAACCC
>NW_013709841.1:0-435 GCF_000517525.1 Limulus polyphemus | reverse complement strand
CTATTGACTCAGAGTTACGTCATTTTATGCCCACAGTGAATAAGTTTTGAGTTTATTTGTTTTAACGAAAAGCTACACGTTTTGGCTGGCTATGCCCTTGTCCACCGTGAGGAATCAAACTCCTGAATTGTAAGTCCGTCAAGCCACCAGAGGACTAAAGAAATTTGTTTTTGTTTGCTTGTTGTTAAACATACAGGGTTATCTCTGCTCTGCCCACCATAGCTATCGAAATCCGATTGTTAGCCTAAAAAGCCCACAGATTTAACGCTGAGACACCGGGGTACCACAGCTGGACCAACCAGCACGTTAAATCAAAAGAGGAAGAAATGAGATTAGAATTTCTGATAATATAATTAATTACAATGTGCAATGACTCTTCTAGTCATCCTTCCAATTTTTTACAGGCAAAAACTAATTTTTTCGTGCGTTTTATCC
>NW_013709840.1:0-435 GCF_000517525.1 Limulus polyphemus | reverse complement strand
GGAAAACTATGTAGATTACTCATTGTTATTTCTTTGTGAAACAATAAAAGAGTGAAATAATCAACTTTAAAGTTCTAAACACTAGAAAAATACTCGAAGTTGAAACTATGAGTGTTGTAATATCTTAACCCTATGACAAATATCCCCAGTAGTTTCTCGTACACAGAGGTTCTGGTAACTTCAGTTTAATAAAACTACAATTGATAAGTTTTTTTTATTGGATATGAAAACATTCAAAATACACGATAAAGCTAAGACAGTTATTTTTAAAAGGTGCTTTATTTGTGATTATTTATTAAATTATCATAAATTTAGTGAATACACACACAAATAGCTAATTTCTCAACACCTGACTGTGTAAATGAATAGTATGATTAATTCGTGATTTATATCAAACTTTATTTAATGCCTAAAGCATGCTTGTTTGTTTGTTTG
>NW_013709839.1:0-435 GCF_000517525.1 Limulus polyphemus | reverse complement strand
GATACAGAGAAATGGACAGAAAGTAGAGAAGGAACGAAAGACAAATGGAAAGAATTATTTGGGCACCCTCTTATATTTCGAAACTAGCAGGAAAATATGTGGACATTAAGGTCTTATAAAAAAAGATACAAATTTACATATGATCTTGTATTTTTTATCTTTATTAGCAACTATGTATAGTGGATGTCACTTTATGATTGGCCAGGATGTGTGACTTTTAGCAGCTAGACCTTGCTGTTTTTTCTCACGTACAAGTTCCCTCGGTAACACCTACTTTGTTCTCCTAATACAGCCACATG
Source organism: Limulus polyphemus (assembly GCF_000517525.1). Lineage (NCBI taxonomy): Eukaryota > Metazoa > Arthropoda > Merostomata > Xiphosura > Limulidae > Limulus > Limulus polyphemus. The sequence continues at coordinate 136 of NW_013709839.1, read as the reverse complement.
TGCAGATTTTAAGGCCTGTAACGCACTTAGGTTCGCTGTATATTGGAATTCCAGAGTTCGTAGATATATTCATTGTTCTAAAAACTCTTTCTTCAGTGGACTGGGGGATGGCCTAGTGGTTAGCGTGCTGGACTGT
>NW_013709838.1:0-435 GCF_000517525.1 Limulus polyphemus | reverse complement strand
CTTACAAACTAAAGAACGACTTCTCCAGTACTATTTCAAACGCATTATTTTGTCAATACACACAATCTATTATTTCAGTTTTTAAATATTTAAGAACTAATGAAGCTATATTTAAAATTTTCAAACATTTTTAAAGTAAATAACTTTTCATATGTTAATATAATCATGTAATATCATTTTTCGCTTTTACTACATGCCAAGGTAATTTTGAGTAATATGCACATGCGTAGTAAGTAAGATACAATGTAACCTAATAATATTTATATTGAACACTTATTGTAACAGAACATCGTGAACTACGTTATTAAGTTTAAGAAGGTAAATTCCAGTTTTTTTTATTCTTTGTCCACTTGCTATTGATTTATTCAACTTAGGTTTCCTTATTCTGTTCATACAGCTACAAAAGCTACGGAACATTTTAATTTGGAGGTGGGG
>NW_013709837.1:0-435 GCF_000517525.1 Limulus polyphemus | reverse complement strand
AAACCCTAACCTAACCTAACCCTAACCTAAACCTAACTCTAACCTAACCCTAACCTAAACCTAACCTGACCCTAACCCTAACCAACCCAACCTTAACCTAACCTGACCCTAACCAACCCAACCCAACCTTAACCTAACCCGACCCTAACCTTAACGTTAACCCAACCTTAACGTTAACCCAACCCTAAACTTAACCCAACTTAACCTAACCTATACTTAACCTAACCTAACCCAAACCTTAACCTAACCTATCTCAACCCAAACCTTAACCTAACCTATCTCAACCCAAACCTTAACCTAACCAACACAACCTAAACCTAACTCAACCTAGCCAAACCTAACCTTAGCCTCACACAAACTCAAACCTAACCCAACCTAAACATGACCTAAAAGAACCTAATCCCAACCCTAACTGAACCAACCATACCTAAATCT
>NW_013709836.1:0-435 GCF_000517525.1 Limulus polyphemus | reverse complement strand
CATTGTGTGGTCGTGTTTCTATAAAGATCTAGTGTCTTTATTCGTTTCTTTATTTCATCATGGTGTGGCCGTGTTTCTATAAAGATCTAGTGTCTTTATTTGTTTCTTTAATTCATCATGGTGTGGCCGTGTTTTTATAAAGATCTAATGTCTTTATTCGTTTCCTTAATTCATCATGGTGTGGCCGTGTTTCTATAAAGCTCTAGTGTCTTTATTCGTTTCTTTATTTCATCATGGTGTGGCCGTGTTTCTATAAAGCTCTAGTGTCTTTACTCGTTTCTTTAATTCATCATGGTGTGGTCATGTTTTTATAAAGCTCTAGTGTCTTTACTCGTTTCTTTAATTTATTATGGTGTGGTTGTGTTTCTATAAAGATCTAGTGTCTTTATTCGTTTATTTAATTCATTATGGTGTGGTCGTGTTTCTATAAAGATC
>NW_013709835.1:0-435 GCF_000517525.1 Limulus polyphemus | reverse complement strand
ACGAGATATAATATATATGGATACACATTAAAGTACGAGATATAATATATACGGATACACATTAAAGTACGAGATATAATATATATACGGATACACATTAAAGTACGAGATATAATATATATACGGATACGCATTAAAGTACGAGATATAATATATACGGATACACATTAAAATACTATATGTATTGTACTAGTTACTCATTATTTTCATTAATAAAAAATATATTAAAACGCTTAATTTTGCATCATTTCCACTATTGACGCGCCCCCTAAAAGATCATTTGCGGTCCCTAGGGGCGGGGGACACTTTGGGAAAGGCTGAATTATAAAATATATGCCCGAGAAAGCTGTACTGGCAAGTACTAACTACCGATTGGATTTAAAGAAAACACCAGGATCCAGATTTTGGATTTTTTATGTACAAATATACACGCAG
>NW_013709834.1:0-435 GCF_000517525.1 Limulus polyphemus | reverse complement strand
TGTTGGTACTCGACAGATTGAGAAAATATCAACAATAAAGATGGTAAACCCATACTTGTTGACACTCGACAGATGGAGAGAATATCAACAATAAAAATGCTAAACCCATACTTGTTGGTACTAGACAGATGGAGAGAATATCAACAATAAAGATGGTAAACCCATACTTGTTGATACTCGACAGATGGAGAAAATATCAACAATAAAGATGGTAAACCCATACTTGATGGTACTAGACAGATAGAGAGAATAACAACAATAAAGATGGTAAACCCATACTTGATGGTACTCGACAGATGGAGAAATTATCAATTATAAAGATGGTAAACCCATATTTGTTGGTACTCGACAGATGGAGAAAATATCAACAATAAAAATGGTACACCATACTTGTTGGTACTCGACAGATTGAGAAAATATCAACAATAAAGATGG
>NW_013709833.1:0-435 GCF_000517525.1 Limulus polyphemus | reverse complement strand
ACAATACTGTATTAGAAATCATGGAAAATACTGATACAATACTGTATTAGAAATCATGGAAAATACTGATTCAATACTGTATTAGATATCATGGAAAATACTGATACAATACTGTATTAGAAATCATGGAAAATACTGATACAATACTGTATTAGAAATCACGGGAAATACTGATACAATACTGTATTAGAAATCATGGAAAATACTGCCACAATACTGTATTAGATATCATGGAAAATACTGATACAATACTGTATTAGATATCATGGAAAATACTGATACAATACTGTAATAGAAATCACGGGAAATACTGTTACAATACTGTATTAGAAATTAGTGGAAAATACTGATACAATACTGTATTAGATATCATGGAAAATACTGATACAATACTGTATTAGATATCATGGAAAATACTGATACAATACTGTATTA
>NW_013709832.1:0-435 GCF_000517525.1 Limulus polyphemus | reverse complement strand
CATCATAGTTAACTCACTGTTCTGTAACGGATTGACATATAACATCATAGTTAACTCACCTTTCTGTAACGGATTGACATATAGCATCATAGTTAACTCACCTTTCTGTAACTGATTAACATATAGCATCATAGTTAACTCACCGCTCTGTAACGGATTAACATATAACATCATTGTTAACTCACCTTTCTGTAACGGATTGACATATACCATCATACTTAACTCACCGTTCTGTAACGGATTGACATATAGCATCATACTTAACTCACCGTTCTGTAACGGATTGACATATAACATCATAGTTAACTCACTATTCTGTAACGGATTAACATATAGCATCATAGTTAACTCACCGTTCTGTAACAGATTAATATCATACACATTGGACGTAAATCAAAAGTTGTCATGTTTTCTCCTGAATAAGTAGAATGTCTC
>NW_013709831.1:0-435 GCF_000517525.1 Limulus polyphemus | reverse complement strand
AAGGTTACAAACAAGCCAGTAATTGGAAGGTTACAAACAAGCCAGTAATTGGAAGGTTACAAACAAGCCGGTAATTGGAAGGTTACAAGTAACCAAGCCGGTCATTGGAAGGTTACAAACAAGCCAGTAATTGGAAGGTTACAAACAAGCCAGTAATTGGAAGGTTACAAACAAGCCAGTAATTGGAAGGTTACAAACAAGCCGGTCATTGGAAGGTTACAAACAAGCCGGTCATTGGAAGGTTACAAACAAGTCGGTCATTGGAAGGTTACAAACAAGTCGGTCATTGGAAGGTTAAAAACAAGCCGGTCATTGGAAGGTTAAAAACAAGCCGGTCATTGGAAGGTTACAAACAAGCCAGTAATTGGAGGATTACATGTAACCAAGCCGGTCATTGGAAGGTTACAACAAGTCGGTAATTGGAAGATTACATGT
>NW_013709830.1:0-435 GCF_000517525.1 Limulus polyphemus | reverse complement strand
TAGTATAGATATTAAGAAAGTCAAACCAGTTTAATGAACTGAACATCGAAAATGAATAAAGTATAAAAACAACACATTGTTTTTATTTTTTTTAGAACTTTCGCCAAAAGTTACACACAGATTATCTACGTAGCTATTTCTAATTAAAAACCGATAAAGGGGAAGATAGCTAGTCAACAGCACCCATTTTCTACATCTTGGGATACTACTGTCTGACCGAATAGTGGGATTTGACTGTCACACGTCCAAAAGTGCGGAGCGTGTTTTGTGGTAATGGCATACTATCCACGAGTCTTCGGGGTTACAGTATGGGCACACTGACCACCCGGTACATTTATGACAGGAAGTACTGTTTTTCTTACTCTTTTGTCTCTCGTGCAGATAAATTTGTTAAATTATTTTTGACTATATATATATATATATATATATATTAAC
>NW_013709829.1:0-435 GCF_000517525.1 Limulus polyphemus | reverse complement strand
TACATTATCATACAGCACAGTAAACTGTACCAAACGTTCGTAGCCAACAACAATGTACATAACCAACAATAACGTACAGCACAGTAAACTTTACTAAACGTTCAGTAAACTGTACTAAACGTTCGTAGCCAACAACAATGTACATTATCATACAGCACAGTAAACTGTACCAAACGCTCGTAGCCAACAACAATGTACATAACCAACATTATCATACATCACAGTAAACTGCAAAGTTCATAGCCAATAATGTATATTAATTTATATATAAAAAGAGATTAAACTTTATTATTGTAGGATGTTTCTGGACTATTACTGTAAGATGGGATGTTCTTATTTCAGTGTCACAACCACGTCTAATAAAGGAGGAGGGGTTCATTGTTTCTAATAAGGAAGGAGTCCATTGTTTCTAATAAGGAAGGATGGGATCCATTG
>NW_013709828.1:0-435 GCF_000517525.1 Limulus polyphemus | reverse complement strand
GAAAATGACCTTTATGGGTATTAACCACGGTTAATATAAAGTGACCCTGAAAATGACCTTTATGAGTATTAATCACGATTAAGATAAAGTGACCCAGAAAATGACCTTTATGGGTATTAACTTAGGGATCATTCTGTAATCAATTAGAATGTTTTTAATCATTATTAAGATAATGTACACCCGATATCTTGATTTTGTTTGTTGTTGTTTTATACTAAACTTAAACGTAAGAAATATTAAACACTAAGTTCCAACATACTTTAAACCTTATTTACTTACTCCGTTAGGAGGAGACTGTTTTATCTTGCTTAACAAAGGGATCAACCACAAGCATTATTTAAATGCCTAAAACGGAACGATGGGGGGAGGGGGTTCTCCCCCAGTTCATGACTTCTTTGAAAAGAACTAGTTTCTTTCCCTTCTCTCTCTCTCTCT
>NW_013709827.1:0-435 GCF_000517525.1 Limulus polyphemus | reverse complement strand
CACGTTAAGTAGAATGGAACAAAACTTAATATGAAATAAAATATGTTGAACAAATGATGGTAGAACAAAAGCTCCTTCAAATTTATAAACATAAAGATAAATGTTCTCAATGTTTTCATCAAAGTCCTAGTGCTTTGAACTTTCATCGTGTCTTTAACATGCTGCTTTGAATGTAGAAAACTCAACACTACGTTATCATGCTGCTTTAAACAGAGAAATTTCAACACTACTTTATCATGCTGCTTTGAATGGAGAAATTTCAACACTACTTTATCATGCTGCTTTGAATGTAGAAATTTCAACACTACTTTATCATGCTGCTTTGAACGGAGAAATTTCAACACTACTTTATCATGCTGCTTTGAATGTAGAATTTCAACACTGCTTTATGATGCTGCTTTGAACGGAGAAATTTCAACACTACGTTATCATGCT
>NW_013709826.1:0-435 GCF_000517525.1 Limulus polyphemus | reverse complement strand
GAGGGTAGGGTTGGGGGCAATGTGGAAACAACTTATGAAAGCAAGAATTGATGATGTGTAGCTTCAGCTCGTGATTCGATCAAATCAGGAATACCTCCAAACTTCAGGGCAAAGAAAGAAGTCGAAGTTGGGATAGAATAGTATCCCTAAACAACAATCTCCAGTAATAAGGAGGCGAGTGAGCAGGAAAGGTAGAAAGGGAACAGCCACAGTGGAGAAGTGAAGGGAATGAGAATCACCCACAAAATGCTCTGAGGTAGAGTGTTGTGCCACAGACTTGAGGTGAAGAGAGGAGAGGTAAAGAATTGTGGTAAGAAGAATCAGGAAAAGACAGAAGTATTGGGTACTGGAGGGCAAAACTGATGCCAGCCCCCATCCCCCACCCAAAAAAAAAAAAGCAAGGGCAATCCCAAACAAAAGGGGATGCAGAATGAC
>NW_013709825.1:0-435 GCF_000517525.1 Limulus polyphemus | reverse complement strand
AACCTATTCCCAAACATGCTCGCTTTTTAGCCGTGGAGCGTTATGATGTGACGGTCAATCTCGCTATTCGTTAGTATAGATTAGTTCAAGAGTTAGCGGTGGGTGACTAACTGCATTCTCTCTTGTCTATAACTTCAGAATTTGGGACAGATAACCTTCGAGTGGCTCTGTGGGAAACTCAACAAACAAACAGACTAAAGATTTTATCTGTTATCATACAAGAAATGTGGGAAACATTTCAAACATTTGAATTGGAATTATAGTGATTAAAACCAAACACACACGACTTATACATAAAAACTGTATGCGTTTTTGATAATTTTTAAGACCGGTTTACAGTACTTATTATATTGTATACTGCCACTAAAAAAAAAGGCCATGGACTTAAATGTTTAGAAACCATTATTATACTAGAACTGTAAGTCGTGTTATTAT
>NW_013709824.1:0-435 GCF_000517525.1 Limulus polyphemus | reverse complement strand
ACACACGCTGTCTATTAACACAACGTTTGCCAAATTATAAAAGAAAACGATAAATTTAATAAACACGATACGTAAAATGTTTATTATTGTTTGAAACAACAACAATTGTAGAATTGTTTATGGTTTATTGATTTCCTATTCTTGATTATCTCTGAGCAACTTTTACAGATTTAACAACATAATAAAACATCCTTCTAAAACATATTACACAAAGTTGGGGAAAATAATGTTTCTGGCAGTTCTTGTCACTGATTGAATTAATGTCACTAATTTTTGTCTTAAGTAAAAATGTCAGTTTCTGACAGATTTTGCGAATGAATACTTTAACGTGTCTCGTTTGTTGTATTTAGTAAAAAAGTCTGATTTGATAGTTCTCACTCATTACCTTAATATGTTTAGTCTGTTGTATTAAGTAAAAATGTCTAATTTGATAGA
>NW_013709823.1:0-435 GCF_000517525.1 Limulus polyphemus | reverse complement strand
AAAAGGAATTGACTCATTTTGCAAGGTGATGACTTTTAATTATTTTGCAAGTGTAACAGTGTTTTATAATTGTAATAGTTATGTTTAGTATATACATGATGCCACCAAATACATGTTGTATTTTCATCTGATTAAACATGACTTTGGAAGCTATAATTCATGTACAGCAAAGGGTTCTTGGAAAATTCTTGTGGTTTAATATTTACCTAGCTATTTTTTACAGAAGTTTATTACAGTGAAAATTGCAGTTTTAGGTCATGCATAATCATGGTCGTCATGATTGACCTGAGAGGAAATAGAGGCAATGCAGAATATAAGTATTGTTTTCATAAAGTGCAGTTAATCTCTGTCGGAAAGACAAGAACTTGTCCTGAAAAAATGTTGAGCCTGGAGCTGTATATGTATGCGTGGTATCATACTTCATACCTAGCATCC
>NW_013709822.1:0-435 GCF_000517525.1 Limulus polyphemus | reverse complement strand
TAGTATATTATGCACAGACAGAGTCCAGCCACTTTTTAAATATAGTTGTAGTATAGTAGTTTTTGAGTTTGCTAAACGCTAGCCATGTTCACTATGCAAAAATATTTGATGAATTAAAAAGTAGGCTGTCATATGAATGTACAAACCACGCACTTCTTTTCACTCGCGAAACACGTTTGAAATTGGGGGTGGGGGGCATCGACAATAGGGGCACGTGACCATTAAATACAAAACTGACACATTAACTTAGTTGCATACAAGTCTCTATTTTCTATTCAAGGGGGTACTTCGCTAGCTACCGCGTCAAAATTGGGGGAGGCCGTGCCCTTCCTCGGTTCCACCGCCTATGCAATGTTTATAAGTAAACTTCTGTTACGTAAGCAAAGCCAGTCGTTAAATCACATTCAAGAATTACGACGTATGTGGGTTTTTGGC
>NW_013709821.1:0-435 GCF_000517525.1 Limulus polyphemus | reverse complement strand
AATACAGCACCACAATATACTTGGTAGACCAAACAACTTGGAACAAAATACAGCACCACAATATACTTGGTAGACCAAACAACTTGGAACAAAATACAGCACCACAATATACTTAGTAGACCAGACAACTTGGAACAAAATACAGCCTAGCATACTTGGTAGACCAAACAACTTGGAACAAAATACAGCACCACAATATACTTGGTAGACCAAACAACTTGGAACAAAATACAGCACAATATACTTAGTAGACCAGATAACTTGGAACAAAATACAGCACAACAACATACTTGGTAGACCGTAGACAACTTGGAACAAAATACAGCACAACAACATACTTGGTAAACCAGACAACTTGGAACAAATTACAGCACAACAACATACTTAGTAGACCAGACAACTTGGAACAGATTACAGCACAACAACATACTTAGT
>NW_013709820.1:0-435 GCF_000517525.1 Limulus polyphemus | reverse complement strand
GCCTGTATAAAGGATTTGATCAGTAACAAACGATACTTACATCAAGTAACATAACACATGAACAGCCTGTATAAAGGATTTGATCAGTAACTAACGATACTTAATCAAGTAACACATGAACATCCTGTATAAAGGATTTCTGTTCATGTGTTACTTGATGTAAGTATCGTTAGTTACTGATCCAAATCCTTATTACAGGATCAGTAACTAACGATACTTACATCAAGTAACACACGAACAGCCTGTAATCAAATCCTTTAGCCTGTATAAAGGATTTGATCAGTAACAAACGATACTTACATCAAGTAACATAACACATGAACAGCCTGTATAAAGGATTTGATCAGTAACTAACGATACTTAATCAAGTAACACATGAACATCCTGTATAAAGGATTTCGTTAGTTACTGATCGATACTTACATCAAGTAACAC
>NW_013709819.1:0-435 GCF_000517525.1 Limulus polyphemus | reverse complement strand
TTGAAAATAATAAAGTATAAATACCAGACATTCCAACCAGTACTGTTAATGAAAGCAAAATTAAAGAAATAATAGCGTAATATGTACTTTACTTATGGAACATATAAACACTGGTTGTTAGTTTCAAGTACTATCGTATATTTAAGCTTAATAGCGTAGTATATACTTTACTTAAGGAACATATAAACACTGGTTGTTAGTTTCAAGTACTATCGTATATTTAAGCAAATAAATCTTATAAATTACCGAAGCATACTCACAAATATCATAATGGGGGAACAGGGGAGATCTCATGTATATAATTCTACGACCCCAATAAGACCATTGAATAGATACAGAGAAAAATGCTCATCATATAAAACAAACTGTCATCTTACCCCCACAAGGTATGTACACCCTAAATTGTTATGTCACCCCATACGTAATGCACAACTT
>NW_013709818.1:0-435 GCF_000517525.1 Limulus polyphemus | reverse complement strand
TAACAATATTCACAATTTTTCTCTCTCTAAAATAATAAAAATTGGCCTCAAAATTATGTTTTATATTTGTAGCAACAGATAATAATAATATTCACAATTTCTTTCTCTCTATCTCTTGAAAATAATAAAAATTGGCTTCAAAATTCAGTTTTTCTTATATTTGTAGCAACAGATAATAACAAAATTCACAATTTTTCTCTCTCTAAAATAATAAAAATTGGTCTCAAAATTCAATTTTTTATATTTGTAGCAACAGATAATAATAATATTCACAATTTTTCTCTCTCTAAAATAATAAAAATCTGCGTCAAAATTCATTTTTTTTATATTTGTAGCAACAGATAATAATAATAATATTCACAATTTCTTTCTCTCTATCTCTCTAAAATAATAAAAATTGGCCTCAAAATTCAATTTTTTATATTTGTAGCAACA
>NW_013709817.1:0-435 GCF_000517525.1 Limulus polyphemus | reverse complement strand
AGTGTTTCATTGAAGTTATGATACCCAAACAACGATAGTGTTTCATTGAAGTTATGATACCCAGAACAAACGATAATGTTTCATTGAAGTTATGATACCCAGATAAAAGTATTGTTTCACTGTGGTTATGTCACCTATAAGTGCAAAACAAATATAAATCTTGGTGAAAATGTGCTTACAAAAACAAATAAAAGATCTATGATCTTATATTTCGAAAGTGTAGGTTATCGTACTTATCAAATAATAATAATGCTGTTGAAAGTATTCTTCTAGAAACACAACAAAATTAAAGGAAAAAAATGGAGCTTTAACAAATAAAGCTGTTCTTTAAAATAGACAGGAAATTTGTAAAATGGATACTTCGAGTGAAAAAAAACCTATATGAAAGCATGATTTTGAGAATTTTAAAACCATTCTCTCGATTAAAAAATACAT
>NW_013709816.1:0-435 GCF_000517525.1 Limulus polyphemus | reverse complement strand
CATGAGCGAATATCTGTTAAATATCTGTAAGTAAGTCCTTATAAGTGTTTTATGAGCGGATATTTGTTAAATAACTGTAAGTAAGCCCTTATAAGTGTTTCATGAGCGAATATCTGTTAAATATCTGTAAGTAAGTCCTTATAAGTGTTTCATGAGCGAATATCTGTTAAATAACTGTAAGTAAGCCCTTATAAGTGTTTTATGAGCGAATATCTGTTAAATAACTGTAAGTAAGCCCTTATAAGTGTTTTATGAGCGAATATCTGTTAAATATCTGTAAGTAAGCCCTTATAAGTGTTTTATGAGCGGATATTTGTTAAATAACTGTAAGTAAGCCCTTGTAAGTGTTTTATGAGCGGATATTTGTTAAATATCTGTAAGTAAGCCCTTGTAAGTGTTTCATGAGCGAATATCTGTTAAATATCTGTAAGTAAG
>NW_013709815.1:0-435 GCF_000517525.1 Limulus polyphemus | reverse complement strand
AAATAAAAACACAGCAGGTGTTGTTCAACACCTGTATTTCACGAAAATAAAAACACAGAGGTGTTGTTTAACACATGTAGTTCATGAAAATAAAAACACCCAGATGTTGTTTAACACCTGTATTTCATGAAAATAAAAACACACAGGTGTTGTTTAACGCATGCAGTTCAAGAAAATAAAAACACGCAGGTGTTGTTTAACACCTGTAGTTCATGAAAATAAAAACACGCAAGTGTTGTTTAACACCTGCAGTTCACAAAATAAAAACACACAGGTGTTGTTTAACACCTGTATCAATAATTTTATTTGTTTGTTTCTTTTAGATCTGCTTTGTCAACTGCAAAGAAGCGTTGTACGTTCGTAGACTTATCGCTGTGATAAAATACTGGCTACTAAAATAAAGAATTTACACCTCATTTCATAATAAAACATTAG
>NW_013709814.1:0-435 GCF_000517525.1 Limulus polyphemus | reverse complement strand
GTGTGTCCCGATATTTTATCAACATCAGATCACTATAGGAGTCAAGTGTGTCCCGATATTTTATCAACATCAGATCACTATAGGAGTCAAGTGTGTCCCGATATTTTATCAACATCAGATCACTATAGGAGTCAAGTGTGTCCCGATATTTTATCAACATCAGGTCACTATAGGAGTCAAGTGTGTTCCAATATTTTAGCAACGCCAGGTTACTATAGGAGTCAAGTGTGTCCCGATATTTTATCAACATCATGTCACTATAAGAGTCAAGTGTGTCCCGGTCACTATAGGAATCAAGTATGTCCGATATTTTATCAACATCAGGTCACTATAGGAGTCAAGTGTGTCCCGGTCACTATAGGAATCAAGTATGTCCGATATTTTATCAACGTCAGGTCACTATAAGAGTCAAGTGTGTCCCGGTCACTATAGGAA
>NW_013709813.1:0-435 GCF_000517525.1 Limulus polyphemus | reverse complement strand
TGTTCCCTATATAGTTGAACCGTTTCATGCACGGTTTTACTATCAAGTTCCCCACATAATTAACATGTCTAATGAACAGTTTTATTATCAAGTTCCCCCACATAATTAACATGTCTAATGAACAGTTTTACTATCAAGTTCCCCACACAATTAACATGTCTAATGAACAGTTTTATTATCAAGTTCTCAACACAATTAACATGTCTAATGAACAGTTTTATTATCAAGTTCCCCCACACAATTAACATGTCTAATGAACAGTTTTACTATCAAGTTCCCCACACAATTAACATGTCTAATGAACAGTTTTATTATCAAGTTCTCAACACAATTAACATGTCTAATGAAGAGTTTTATTATCAAGTTCCCCCACACAATTAACATGTCTAATGAACAGTTTTACCATCAAGTTCTCATCACAATTAACATGTCTAA
>NW_013709812.1:0-435 GCF_000517525.1 Limulus polyphemus | reverse complement strand
TAGGACTAACAATTTAGTATACATACAACGTAGGATCGGGCTAACAATTTAGTATACAAACAACGTAGGATTCGGACTAACAATTTAGTATACATACAACGTAGGATCGGGCTAACAATTTAAATAAGCAAATAATGTAAGGTTCGGACTAACAACGTAGGATTCGGACTAACAATTTAGTATACAAACAACGTAGGATTCGGACTAACAATTTAGTATACAAACAACGTAGGATTCGAACTAACAACTTAGTATACAAACAACGTAGGATTCGGACTAACAATTTAGTATACAAACAACGTAGGATTCGAACTAACAACTTAGTATACAAACAACGTAGGATTCGGACTAACAACTTAGTATACAAACAGCGTAGGATTCGGACTAACAACTTAGTATACAAACAGCGTAGGATTCGGACTAACAATTTAGTAC
>NW_013709811.1:0-435 GCF_000517525.1 Limulus polyphemus | reverse complement strand
TATCGTTTTGTAGGACGTGCGACGTGACAGCTATTGTAGTGAGTTATCGTTTTCTAGGACGTGCCACATGACAGCTACTGTAGGGAGTTATTGTTTTATAGGACGTGCCACGTGACAGCTACTGTAGGGAGTTATTGTTTTATAGGACGTGCCACGTGACAGCTACTGTAGGGAGTTATTGTTTTATAGGACGTGCCACGTGACAGCTACTGTAGTGAGTTATTGTTTTATAGGACGGGCCACGTGACAGCTACTGTAGTGAGTTATTGTTTTATAGGACGTGCCACGTGACAGCTACTGTAGTGAGTTATTGTTTTGTAGGACGTGCCACGTGACAGCTACTGTAGTGAGTTATTGTTTTGTAGGACGTGCCACGTGACAGCTACTGTAGTGAGTTATTGTTTTGTAGGACGTGCCACGTGACAGCTACTGTAG
>NW_013709810.1:0-435 GCF_000517525.1 Limulus polyphemus | reverse complement strand
ATTGTAGATCAATTGTACTTTGAAAAGAAATATTAAAATAAAGAAAGGTTTAATTATGTTAATATTATATATCAATTGTACTTTGAAAAGATATGTTAAAATAAACAAAAGTTTAATTATGTTAATATTGTATATCAGTTGTACTTTGAATACTAAAATAAACAAAGGTTTATTATGTTAATATTATATATCAATTATAATTTGAATATTAAAATAAACAAAGCTATGTTACCAAAAAGTCTTTACATGGTAATGGTAGTGACTGCATGTACAAAATGGTGATGAATATTGGAAATTGTAAACAGAATTCTAATCAAAATATTAGGTTTGGAGAAATTTCATTTTCTTTTCACTTTAACTTTCTAAACATTATTATTGTCTGTTTTATATAAAACTAGCAAAGGTACTTACACCTTGGGTGCATGTTTTTCGTTG
>NW_013709809.1:0-435 GCF_000517525.1 Limulus polyphemus | reverse complement strand
GCTAGTAAACTATGAAACAGTAAAAAATGTTCTAAATGCATTGCTAGTAAACCATAAAACGGCAACAAGATGTTCTAAAACCATTGTAAGTAAACAATCTAACGGAAAAAAGATAATCTAAAACCATTGCAGTAAACTATCAAACGAAAAGAAGATGTACTAAAACTATCGACATTAAACTACGAAACGGCAACAAGATATTCTAAAACAATTCCCAGTAAACTATGAAACGGCAACAAGATGTTCTAAAAGCATTATCAATAAACTATGAAACAGCAATAGGATGTTCTAAAATCATTGCAATAAACTATGAAACGTCAACATGGTGTTCTAAAACCATAGCAAGTAAACAATCTAACGGAAAAAAGATAATCTAAAACCATTGCAGTAAACTATCAAACGAAAAGAAGATGTACTAAAACTATTGACATTAAA
>NW_013709808.1:0-435 GCF_000517525.1 Limulus polyphemus | reverse complement strand
ACCTAGTATCAAATGTTATTGGTTCCTAGCTAATATCAGGTGTTTATTGATTCCTACCAATCATGAGACTTCATTAATATCATTACTATTACTAATGTCTGATTGTGAATTTGAGTGGTTAGTTAAGAATGCCTGTATCTAAGTAACATACAAAGTGTTGTGAATTTGAGTGGTTGGTTAAGAATGCCTGTATCTAAGTAACATACAAAGTGTTGTGAATTTGAGTGGTTGGTTAAGAATGCTTGTATCTAAGTAATATACGAAGTGCTGTGAATTTGTGTGGTTGGTTAAGAATGCCTGTATCTTAGTAACATACAAAGTATTGTGAATTTGTATGGTTGGTTAAGAATGCCTGTATCTTAGTAACATACAAAGTGCTGTGAATTTATGTGGTTGGTTAAGAATGTCTGTATCTAAGTAACATACAAAGTGTTG
>NW_013709807.1:0-435 GCF_000517525.1 Limulus polyphemus | reverse complement strand
TAGAACAACCGGTATTATTGGTACCAGTATTGTTTTCTTTAGAGGTTCGATACCGCTATGTGTAGAACAACCGGTATTATTGGTACCAGTATTGTTTTCTTTAGAGGTTCGATACCGCTATGTGTAGAACAACCGGTATTATTGGTACCAGTATTGTTTTCTTTAGAGGTTCGATACCGCTATGTGTAGAACAACCGGTATTGTTGGTACCAGTATTGTTTTCTTTAGAGGTTCGATACCGCTATGTGTAGAACAACCGGTATTACTGGTACCAGTATTGTTTTCTTTAGAGGTTCGATACCACTACATGTAGAACAACCGGTATTTTTTGCTACCAGTATCGTTTTCTTTAGAGGATCGATACCGCTATGTGTAGAACAACCGGTATTATTGGTACCAGTATTGTTTTCTTTAGAGGTTCGATACCGCTATGTA
>NW_013709806.1:0-435 GCF_000517525.1 Limulus polyphemus | reverse complement strand
CCAGGTGTATATATACTGAAGATTAATCAATTTTGTTCCAAGGTCATAAAATTAGTTTGCAAGTAGAATGTTCATTTTGAGATTTATTTGTTGTAGGACCTTGTAGCAGTTCTCACATTATGTAACTGTAAAATATCATTCAAATATTTTAAAATTTGTTATTTTGTCTAGAATTCAATGTCACAGTGTATATTTCATACGCCCAGTAGTATATGCTGTAATCTGATTGTTTTAACTTAATACAAAGAAAATAAAAGTCGGTTTGGCTAGATTCAACCTGTATTATTTTTCTCATAGTATGGATATTTCATTTTCTGATATTTTTTGTTAGTACTATACAAAACAGCATTGTTTACCAGTTAGGCCAGTTTGTTTCCATAAAGTAATATCACTAGATATATATATATATATATTTATTTTTTTTTTTTTCTTGGC
>NW_013709805.1:0-435 GCF_000517525.1 Limulus polyphemus | reverse complement strand
CGCTCTGCACTTTGGGGTCACGAGTGTGTTATAAGAGTATCAGTCAAATTCCATCATTCGATCAGACAAGAATAGTCCAAAAGTTGGCGGTGGTTGCTCTTGACTAGTTGCCTTCCTATTAGTCCACCAGTTTAGAATTAGGTACGACTATGTACAGATAGGTCTTGTGAAACATATCTCCATTCGTCTGTTTTTACATTCCACCCTTTTCGTTTTTAGTCATGTTGATTTGTTTGTTTTATTATGGGGAATCGAGCCCCGGATTTTAATGTTGCAAGTCCGTAAGCTTACCGCCAACTCACGGCCATGTTGTCTGATAAGTTTTACTATATCATATAAAATATGGAGATATGCTCTTCTTTAAAATTATCATTAACGTAATAGCTTTGTTTGTTTGTTTATAATTAAGCACAAAGCTACACAATGCTCTGCCCA
>NW_013709804.1:0-435 GCF_000517525.1 Limulus polyphemus | reverse complement strand
TACTACTGTATGACTCCATAATTTAAAACTTTCTTTCCCTTTATCTATGCCCAAGAGTTGATGATATATGCTATTGTTTAACTTAAGTTTTAAATTATGGAGTCATACAGTAGTATCAACTCTTGGGCTACTATTGTATGACCAAATAATTTAAAACTTATAGATAAAGGAAGAGAAGTTAAACAATAGCATATATCACCACCTCTTAGGCTACTACTGTATAACTCCATAATTTCATACTTATAGATAAAGGAAGAGAAGTTAAACAATAGCATATATCATCAACTCTTGGCCTACTACTGTATAACTCCATAATTTCATACTTATAGATAAAGGGAAGAGAAGTTAAACAATAGCATATATCATCAACTCTTGGGCTACTACTGTATGACTCCATAATTTAAAACTTATACATAAAGGAAGAGAAGTTAAACA
>NW_013709803.1:0-435 GCF_000517525.1 Limulus polyphemus | reverse complement strand
CAGACTGTGGGTGCTATTGATTAGCTGCCTTCTCTTTAGCGTATCAGTTCAAAATTAGGAAGTGCAGATAGCCTTTGAGTAGCTTTATATGAAAACATACAAACAAATCTTTTTTTTTATCACCAGCACCAACACATCCAATACCACACGTACACATATAATGTTTTCACCAAGAGCTCTGATCCAGCTAATACTAAATAATATTTTCAAAACCAGCTCTCATGAAAATATCCTAACATATGCGACAAAAAAAGTTATCAAATGATACGGTCCTTGAAAAGGATTATGTTTACACCTGGTAATTATGTAAAAAAATAATTCTACCACGTTGAACATTGATCCAGTTGCTAGTTGGAGGTTCAGCAGATGCCTTGCATTTAGGGTATTACCAAAGACTGTTTATATGTCAAGTTTACAAATGGTTTATATATATAT
>NW_013709802.1:0-435 GCF_000517525.1 Limulus polyphemus | reverse complement strand
TCTTATTTAATATGACTAGATATGTTTAAAGACAATAAGACGACACATACTTATATCTGGTAGCTGGGCTCTTGTTTAATATGTCTAGATATGTTTAAAGACAATAAGACGACACATACTTATATCTGGTAGCTAGGCTCTTATTTGATATGACTAGATATGTTTAAAGACAATAAGACGACACATACTTATATCTGGTAGCTAGGCTCTTATTTAATATGACTAGATATGTTTAAAAACAATAAGACGACATATACTTATATCTGGTAGCTAGGCTCTTATTTAATATGACTAGATATGTTTAAAGACAATAAAACGACATATACTTATATCTGGTAGCTAGGCTCTTGTTTAATATGTCTAGATATGTTTAAAGACAATAAGACGACACATACTTATATCTGGTAGTTAGGTTCTTATTTAATATGACTAGAT
>NW_013709801.1:0-435 GCF_000517525.1 Limulus polyphemus | reverse complement strand
CTAGTAGTTGTTCACTCTGTGGTATAGTGAACAACTACTAGAACTATAGTCTGTGGTATAGTGAACAACTACTGAACTATAGTCTGTGGTATAGTGAACAACTACTGAAACTATAGTCTGTGGTATAGTGAACAACTACTAGAACTATAGTCTGTGGGATAGTGAACAACTGCTAGAACTATAGTCTGTGGGATAGTGAACAACTACTAGAACTATAGTCTGTGGTATACTGAACGACTACTAGAACTATAGTATGTGGGATACTGAACAACTACTAGAACTATAGTCTGTGGGATAGTGAACAACTACTAGAACTATAGTCTGTGGTATACTATAGTTCTAGTAGTTGTTCAGTATATCACAGACTATAGTTCTAGTAGTTGTTCAGTATATCACAGACTATAGTTCTAGTAGTTGTTCACTATACCACAGACT
>NW_013709800.1:0-435 GCF_000517525.1 Limulus polyphemus | reverse complement strand
CTATGTGAGACTCAATTCAACCGATTCCATGTTTATTTGAGACTAAATTCAGCCGATTCTATGTTTATTTGAGACTAAATTCAACCGATTCCATGTTTATTTGAGACTAAATTCAGGCCGATTCCATGTTTATTTGAGACTAAATTCAGTCGATTCCATGTTATTTGAGACTAAAGTCAGCCGATTACATGTCCATTTGAGACTACATTCAACCGATTCCATGTTTATTTGATACTAAATTCAGCCGATTCCATGTCTATTTGAGACTAAATTCAGCCGATTCCATGTTTATTTGAGACTAAATTCAGTCGATTCCATGTTATTTGAGACTAAAGTCAGCCGATTACATGTCCATTTGAGACTACATTCAACCGATTCCATGTTTATTTGATACTAAATTCAGCCGATTCCATGTCTATTTGAGACTACATTCAG
>NW_013709799.1:0-435 GCF_000517525.1 Limulus polyphemus | reverse complement strand
CATACTAGCAACAAAAGTTTATAGCTACTTAAGTTAAGTTTGTTGCTAGTATGTATCTTATAGCTACTTGCTAGTATGTAATAGCTACTTAAGTTTGGCTACTTAAGTTTGTTGCTAGTATGTAGTTTTATAAACTACATACTAGCAACAAACTTAAGTAGCTATAAACTACATACTAGCAACAAAGTTAAGTAGCTATAAGATACATACTAGCAACAAATTTAAGTAGCTATAAGATACATACTAGCAACAAACTTAAGTAGCTATAAGATACATACTAGCAACAAACTTAAGTAGCTATAAGATACATACTAGCAACAAACTTAAGTAGCTATAAACTACTTACGAGCAACAAACTTAAGTAGCTATAAACTACATACTAGCAACAAACTTAAGTAGCTATAAACTACATACTAGCAACAAACTTAAGTAGCT
>NW_013709798.1:0-435 GCF_000517525.1 Limulus polyphemus | reverse complement strand
ACATATAATCGTCAGACATAACCGCCGGACACATAACAATCTGACACTTAACCGCCGGACACTTAACTACCGGATACTTAACCATCAAACACTTAACCGCCGGACACTTAACCACTGGACACTTTACCTCAGACATAACCGACGAACACTTAACCGCCGGACACACTAACCACCGACATAATAATCCGACACTTAACCACCGAAATAACCGCCAGACACTTAACCATCGAAATAACCACCGGACTAATAACTGCCAGACACTTAACTACCGGATACTTAACCATCAAACACTTAACCACCGGACACTTAACCTCCGACATAACTGACAAACACTCAACCGCCGGACACAACCACCAGACACTTAACTACCGGACACTTAACCTCCGACATAACCACCGGACACATAACTGCCAGACACTTAACTGCTGGACACAT
>NW_013709797.1:0-435 GCF_000517525.1 Limulus polyphemus | reverse complement strand
GTTTCCAGTCTGAAGTCATAAATATACTAGTTTCCAGTCTGAAGTCATAAATAGACTAGTTTCCAGTCTGATGTCATAAATAGACAAGTTTCCAGTCTGAAGTCATAAATACACTAGTTTCCAGTCTGATGTCATAAATACACTAGTTTCCAGTCTGATGTCATAAATATACTAGTTTCCAGTCTGATGTCATAAATAGACAAGTTTCCAGTCTGATGTCATAAATAGACAAGTTTCCAGTCTAAAGTCATAAATAGACTAGTTTCCAGTCTGATGTCATAAATAGACTAGTTTCCAGTCTGATGTCATAAATATACTAGTTTCCAGTCTGATGTCATAAATAGACTAGTTTCCAGTGTGATGTCATAAATATACTAGTTTCCAGTCTAAAGTCATAATAACACTAGTTTCCAGTCTGATGTCATAAATACACTA
>NW_013709796.1:0-435 GCF_000517525.1 Limulus polyphemus | reverse complement strand
TACTGCTAGAAAAGATAAATTACTAGCTGCTTAATATCATACAGTTACTACAAGTCATTTCGGTACCTCTTGAATAAAACACTATTTCTTATTATTATTGCAAGTCAGTAAAGCTTTTCCTCTGTTGCCCTTTGATGAAGCCCACCATACCACTAATATTACTCCTCTCCCTACATAAACAGTAGAATACACTACTTCAAATCTCTAAATGTTAAAGTTTTAGACTTTTTTAGCAGAATGAAGTGTGTATAAATTTATATTATTCATTAGTTTCTTACTGTAATCAAAGAAGTATACTGAGTCCAGCAGTACACCAAACTACAGGAATGGATGGTTGATGTACACTGTGCTGAACAGTACACCAAACTACCCGGACGGATGATTGGTGTACACTGTGCTGAACAGTACACCAAACTACAGGAATGGATGGTTGAT
>NW_013709795.1:0-435 GCF_000517525.1 Limulus polyphemus | reverse complement strand
TACTTACTTCTTAATAAAGTCAGAAATATCACAGAAATTTTAATTCACTAAAAACTTTACAGTTTATATAGGTAGGCATGGTGTAATATCGGAAACTAATCTGATAACATATTACTAGTTGTTTTTTTGCCTAGTTTTATTATTAATGTTAAATCCGCCGTTTTCTACTATAAACCTAATACTAGTTCTTTCTGTTTCTATTGTAGTATTCTTAAACATAACAGGCATAATGCAACACTGAAATGAATTTCTAAAGATCACGTTGCAAAGTTTATTAATGACAATTTAAAACTCTAAAGTTTCATAATCTATGCTCTAAGTAATGTATACTTTTTAATGACATTAAGTAGAGTTTAAAGCGTGAGCTTAGTACACCTATCATAGTCCAAATCGCAAAATGCAACAAAAACTGATTGTACATTGTCAATTTTGTTA
>NW_013709794.1:0-435 GCF_000517525.1 Limulus polyphemus | reverse complement strand
TGTATCCAAATAGGTTTACCACAGTTTAATTGAAGGAGCTGTATATAAATAGGTTTACCACAGTTTAATTGAAGGAGATGTATCTAAATAGGTTTATCACAGTTTAGCTGGAGGAGCTGTATCTAAATAGGTCTACCACAGTTTAAGCAGAGGAGCTGTATCTAAATAGGCTTACCACAGTTTAATTAGAGGAACTTTTTCTAAATAGGTTTACCACAGTTTAATCAGAGGAGCTGTATCTAAATAGGTTTACCACAATTTACTTGGAGGAGCTATATTTAAATAGGTTTACCACAGTTTAATCGGATGAGCTGTATCTAAATAGGTTTACCACAGTTTAATCGGAGGAACTGTATCTAAATAGGTTTACCACAGTTTAATCGGAGGAACTGTATATAAATAGGTTTACCACAGTTTAATTGAAGGAGATGTATC
>NW_013709793.1:0-435 GCF_000517525.1 Limulus polyphemus | reverse complement strand
GTACATATACGAACACATTGTTTGTTATAGTGAATTATCTGGTTAAGATAGGTTCGTACATATACGAACACATTGTATGTTATAGTGAATTTATCTGGTTTAAGAAAGGTTCGTACATCTACGAACACATTGTATGTTATAGTGAATTTATCTGGTTTAAGAAAGGTTCGTACATCTACGAACACATTGTATGTTATAGTGAAGTTATCTGGTTTAAGATAGGTTCGTACCATATACGAACACATTGTATGTTATAGTGAATTTATCTGGTTTAAGAAAGGTTCGTACATCTACGAACACATTGTATGTTATAGTGAATTTATCTGGCTTAAGATAGGTTCATACATATACGAACACATTGTATGTTATGGTGAATTTATCTGGTTTAAGATAGGTTCGTACATCTACGAACACATTGTATGTTATAGTGAATTT
>NW_013709792.1:0-435 GCF_000517525.1 Limulus polyphemus | reverse complement strand
CTAAACCTCGTTACTGTTCTCATTAGGCCAACTTTGCTTTTATTTCCCTCCTTTGTTATATCCATCTCACCCCTCTTCAAATGTATTTTTTTCAATGCTCCACTGTGACATCATCACTTTTACATCATTTCATTTTTAGATCCTCAATGAACTCTTTATTTTATCCATTGCATTTTCTTCTCGAGAAAAGCCAAGGGGCGCGTGATTTTTATCTGCTGCCTAATATTTTTTCTGGTTATTCGTTTTACCCCCTATCCCTCCAAATATTTTTGTATGCAGCCCGTGTTTAGCCACCCCACCTATAAGTTATCTCTTCGTATATTCTATCAAGTACAATCAATTTTTACTCAGATACACATATATATATATACATTTCATGCCTTTCTCCATAGCTTTCTCGTCAGATACATATATATATATATACATTTCATGCCT
>NW_013709791.1:0-435 GCF_000517525.1 Limulus polyphemus | reverse complement strand
CACAATTCACTTGTTTAAAATAATAGATATTTAAAACAAGTCACACATATGCACAAAACTTCGTTACACTTTTTTTTTAACCACAGTTGAATTTAGAGCTTTAAATAATTCTCTTTTCCATTAAAAGACCATACAGGCTGATTCAGTTATTTTAAAAGTCAACTGACAAGACAAATTATTTATTCTCTCCTCTGTTATCACAATATAATCAGTGATAAATTCACTTACCTTACCCCGTGGATTACCACAGTTCTATACAGAGCTTTAAATAATTCTCTTTTTTTGTGTGTGTGTCAAAAGTCCATACAGGCTGGTTCAATTACTTTAGAACCCAATTAACAAGACGAATTATTTTACTCTATCTGTGTTGTTATAATACAAGCTGTGAAACTCACTTCAAAATCACCACAGTTGTATCCAGAACTTTAAATAATT
>NW_013709790.1:0-435 GCF_000517525.1 Limulus polyphemus | reverse complement strand
AAAGATATACTCTTTTTTTTCTTCTCTAAACTGTCACATCTCCTTTTTAATTTTGTATTCTATCTTATAGTTTGCCGTAAGTGAATTTACAGATAATATACAATCTGAATCAATTGATGAATGTATTTTTAACGATTCTAAATTGAGTATTGAGTCAAGAGTGGCAAGTTTTTAATATCGAAAGATAACGTCGTGAAAAAACTAGACTGACTGTTGAATATTAGGTGCGTCAACATTAAAATTTTACAAACATCCGAACAGCGAAATAAGCCCTGGTACTAAAAGGAGAGCGCATGAGAAAAGTTCAAGTATAGCCAACTTTTGTTCTGTAAGAGAAATGGATTAATTGAGTAAAATGTACGTATTCATCGAAAGATCCCAAATTTATATATTTCGATTTTTACGGTACGAACATCGACCATTTTACGAATAGAT
>NW_013709789.1:0-435 GCF_000517525.1 Limulus polyphemus | reverse complement strand
GGAACCTATAAACCACTGGGGATAATTAAACCTCTATGAATCATGATGGAACCTATAAACCACTGTTATGTTAACTGTAGAAGTAATGTGGGATAATTAAACCTCTGTGAATCATGATGGAAGGGATAATTAAACCTCTATGAATCATGATGGAACCTATAAACCACTGTTATGTTAACTGTAGAAGTAATGTGGGATAATTAAACCTCTGTGAATCATGATGGAACCTATAAACCATTCTTATGTTAACTGTAGATGTAATGTGGGATAATTAAACCTCTGTGAATCATGTTGGAACCTATAAACCACTGATATGTTAACTGTAGAAGTAATGTGAGATAATTAAACCTCTGTGAATCATGTTGCAACCTATAAACCACTGTTATGTTAACTGTAGAAGTAATGTGGGATAATTAAACCTCTATGAATCATGAT
>NW_013709788.1:0-436 GCF_000517525.1 Limulus polyphemus | reverse complement strand
GTATAATTCAAAATACCTTTAATTAAGGCTGAAATATTCTAATCACACAGTTACATGTAAAACACGAAAAATAAGGTTTTGTAACAAAAGTGTGAAACCTAACAGAATCGTTAAAACAACCTGTAGTGTCACAATAAAAACTGGTTCACCAAATACCGGTCTCACATCAGACAACTAAAACTGGTTTCTAGTCCCGTTAGTTTAAAACAATAATCTAGATTTAAAGTTTTAATGTCCGACTTTTACTTCGCTGTCCACTCGCCTCAAACTTCTGTTTATTTATTTTTCAATCAACAGCCATTAAACGTGGCTGTCTTGTAACCCTGTTGGCACCATCAGCTTGTTCAACAGTTTCCTTCGCGTCTGAACCATTTACGTTACACACCTTATCCTTAGGCCCGGCATGGCCAGGTGGTTAGGGCACTCGACTCGCAAT
>NW_013709787.1:0-436 GCF_000517525.1 Limulus polyphemus | reverse complement strand
CACTATTATGCCTTCTCTGGCTCCTCCATCTTTGCAGTGTGGGATTCTAACTTTGGGTAAGTGGAGGTAAGTTTTCGGTGTTTGAAAATGTTAACTTCCGAAATGGTACTTCCTCCTCTCACCCAAAGCTAGGATCTCACACTTCAAAGGTGGAGGGGCTGGAGAAGAAGGATTGTGCTAGAATAGTAAAGGTAGCTAGCTGCACTAGTATAGATGGTGCAGTATTATTGGTTGAGAGTAGTCACCTGATCAGAACATGTTCAGAAATGGTGCAAAAATGAAGGGGTATAAAAGACTGGTATATTGTTAGCAAAAATGAAGGGGTATAAAAGACTGGTAAATTGTTAGGAAAAATGAAGAGGTATAAAAGACTAGTACAATGTTAGCAAAAATGAAGGGGTATAAAAGACTGGTACATTGTTAGCGAAAATGAAGT
>NW_013709786.1:0-436 GCF_000517525.1 Limulus polyphemus | reverse complement strand
GCGACCCGCTAGATTGCGAGTCGAGTGCCCTAACCACCTGGCCATGCCGGGCGTTTAAAAGGTTATGACGAACTTAAGAGTATCTTAACACCTGCCACACGAACCAGCCCAGCATCATTTATTTAATACTGAGCCTAGGATGGCGTCATATCTGAAACCGGTGGTTTAGGGTTATTTCAATCGATCTCGATGATTGAAGCTCGGCACAACTTCTAGGATGAAAAAACAAATTAACTACATATTACTGAATATATGGCATGATGAAATGAATATAGATTATACTATGGTGTTACCATACTGGACATTATACCATCCTTCTTATATTACCCTTCATTACAGAAATGACAGAAATGCTCTTCCCTCCTTTGAACTGGACCCATGGTTCATCTTCGAATATCCGATTCAGAGGGCATGTTAAATCTATTGAGATATCTAC
>NW_013709785.1:0-436 GCF_000517525.1 Limulus polyphemus | reverse complement strand
ATAGATGGATAGTGACTGCTACGTTTTTTATTATAGATGGAAAGTGACTGGTACGTCTTTCAATATAGATAGATAGTGACTAGTATGTCTTTTATGATAGATGGATAGTGGCAGGTATGTCTTACATTATATATCGATAGTGGCTGGTAAGTCTTTTAACATAGATGGATAGTAACTTGTAGGTATTTTATTATAGATGGTAGAGACTGCTAGGTTTTTAATATAGATGAATAGTAAGTGGTAGGTCTTTTGTGATAGATAGCTAGTGGCTGGTAGGTCTTTTATTATTGATAGTTAGTGGTTGGTAGGTATTTTGAAATAGATGGATAGTGAAAGTCCGTTTTTTATTAGGGATAGTTATTGGCTGGTAGGTCTTTTATTACATATGGAAAATGGCTGGTAGGTCTTTTATTATAGATAGATAGTGGCTGATAGG
>NW_013709784.1:0-436 GCF_000517525.1 Limulus polyphemus | reverse complement strand
AATTACTTTAATATCATATATACATAACATAGTTAAATGTCTGTATCAATTACAGTAGTATCATATATACATAACATAGTTAAATATCAGTATCAATTACAGTAGTATCATATATACATAATATAGGTAAATATCAGCATCAATTACTGTAGTATCTTATATACATAACATAGTTAAATATCAGTATATATTACTGTAGTATCACATATATATGACATAGGTAAATATCAGTATCATTACTGTAGTATCAAATATATACATAACATAGGTAAATATCAGTATCTGTTACTGTAGTATCATATATACATAACATAGTTAAATATCAGTATCAATTACTGTAGCATCATATATACATAATATAGGTAAATATCAATATCAGTTACTGTGGTATCATATATACATAACATAGGTAAATATCAGTATCAGTTACTATCGT
>NW_013709783.1:0-436 GCF_000517525.1 Limulus polyphemus | reverse complement strand
AGATTTATCAATCTAAGGATGACAGTGATAGACAGCTATCACCTTCTGCTTTACCCATTAAGACAAAGGGTGAGTATGGTCCAGAATGGGCATGTTAATGAAGCAAATATCTATTGCGAGGAAAAACCATTGAGAAATCCTGTGAAACAACCCATCTCAACAGTGTGGATTTAGTGACCATGACTAGTTATCTTTCTGATTATTTAGTAAACAAACTAATTATTTTGACTAGTCATCTTTCTGGTTATTTAGTAAACAAACTAATTATTCTGACTAGTCATCTTTCTAGTTATTTAGTAAATAAACTAATTATTTTGACTAGTCATCTTTCTAGTTATTTACTAAATAAACTAATTATTTTGACTAGTCATCTTTCTAGTTATTTACTAAATAAACTAATTATTTTGACTAGTCATTTTTCTGGTTATTTAGTAAA
>NW_013709782.1:0-436 GCF_000517525.1 Limulus polyphemus | reverse complement strand
GAGTCAGCCTAATGTGGATGATGGATGCTAACGCATAAATGGATCGAGTCAGCCCACTGTGGGTGATGGATGTTAACACATACATGGATCGAGTCAGCCCACTGTGGGTGATGGATGCTAACACATACATGGATCTCTTCATAGTAAAATATACTTCACTTGTCCTTTAGTAACTGTAACTTGATCAATAGAATATGAAAATGAAGATTTTAGATTTGCACACTATATAAATATCAACTAACCTAAGTGTAAGCAAAATTTAAATCAAAGATGAAAAAAATATATATATAAATTAGGAGCAATAGGCTTTGCTTTGGAATCCCGTACATAATGTGTCACAACTGTGCCACTACAGTGATGTTTCGTACACGCCAGATTAACTAAAACTGATAGTTGAAACTGAAAGATGCACAAGTATCTCATCTTTTATTCTGTA
>NW_013709781.1:0-436 GCF_000517525.1 Limulus polyphemus | reverse complement strand
GCTAGGAATTACACTGACAGTGTTTAAATTAACATGGCTAGGAATTATACTGACAGTGTTTAAATTAACATGGCTAGAAATTACACTGACAGTGTTTAAATTAGCATGTCTAGGAATTACACTGACAGTGTTTAAATTAACGTAGCTAGGAATTACACTGACAGTGTTTAAATTAACGTGGCTAGAAATTACGCTGACAGTGTTTAAATTAACATGGCTAGGAATTACACTTACAGTGTTTAAATTAACATGGCTAGGAATTACACTGACAGTGTTTAAATTAACATGGCTAGGAATTACACTGACAGTGTTTAAATTAACGTGACTCGGAATTACACTGACAGTGTTTAAATTAACATGGCTAGGAATTACACTGACAGTGTTTAAATTAACGTGGCTAGAAATTACACTGACAGTGTTTAAATTAGCATGGCTA
>NW_013709780.1:0-436 GCF_000517525.1 Limulus polyphemus | reverse complement strand
GTCTAAATTCCTCTCTGATTACATCAGCCCTTATATCAGTACCAAATCAACAACATCGGGTGATCTGGTGACACTACGTCCATATGTACACACAAAGACACTGGGTGTTACCTCCTTTTCTTTTTTCTTCTTTAAACCCCAACAATTGGACATAATATTAACAGGTATTTTACAAAAATAACAGACAAGCCTTGATTGTTTTAGAGAAGTTTTATCTTGACTGTCAGAAGATTTCGAATTAGAGGATCTGGAGTTTTTAGAATAATCCTCAAATTTAGTGGATTGAACAGATATATGTTTTCGTTGAGATGGTAAGAATTTCTTTTTATGAAAAGTGGTTTTATATGTTAAAGTGTAATCATCGGAGAGAGTGGCTGCTTCCTGTAGTGTTTCAACTTTCTTTTCATCCAAGTAAATTTTGAGGTCATCACGTGCA
>NW_013709779.1:0-436 GCF_000517525.1 Limulus polyphemus | reverse complement strand
GAAGAAGAACCTAATCCAACACCGATAAGATCCAATAGGTACATTAATAACGTGAGAGTGCTTAGAGACGGAAGAGAACCTAATCCAACACTCATAAGATCCCATAGGTACATTAGTAATATGTGAATGCTTATAGAAGAAAGAGAACCTAATCCAACACCCATAAGATCCAATAGGTACATTAATAACGTGAGAGTGTTTATAGAAGAAAGAGAACCTAATCCAACACCCATAAGATCCAATAGGTACATTAATAACGTGAGAGTGTTTATAGAAGAAAGAGTACCTAATCCAACACCCATAGGATCCAATAGGTACATTAGTAATATGAGAGTGCTCAGAGACGGAAGAGAACCTAATACAACACCAAGATCCAATAGGTACATTAATAACGTGAGAGTTCTTAGAGACGGAAGAGAACCTAATCCAACACCCA
>NW_013709778.1:0-436 GCF_000517525.1 Limulus polyphemus | reverse complement strand
GTTGTGATATCAAATTGATGCAGGTATTTCTGTCTCCTGGTGAAACTGTTGATTGATAAGGAGTTGTGATATCAAATTGATGCAGGTATTTCTGTCTCCTGGTGAAACTGTTGATTGATAAGGAGTTGTGATATCAAATTGATTCGAAGTAAGTACATATCGTTAAAATAACTACGCTCTTTCTAAACGGATTCTTCAATGATAAACTACAGCTATATGTTTTACCATAAAGCCTTGGTTCTCTCGATACGGTCCTGTTTTAATCTTGGTTCTCTCGATACAGTCTTGTTTTAATCTTGGTTCTCTCGATACGGCCTTGTTTTAATCTTGGTTCTCTCGATACAGTCCTGTTTTAATCTTGGTTCTCTCGATACAGTCCTGTTTTAATCTTGGTTCTCTCGATACAGTCCTGTTTTAATCTTGGTTCTCTCGATAC
>NW_013709777.1:0-436 GCF_000517525.1 Limulus polyphemus | reverse complement strand
CCTACACAGTCAGATCAGTAAGAGAATGGTGTTTAACGTCTAAAGTTTCTATTTCTTCCTACACAGTCAGATCAGTAAGAGAATGGTGTTCTTAACTTCTTTTACAAACACTATTCTATTTTTTAGATTCATTTTGCGTGGTGAGAACTTTCCTGCTTCTATTCTTATCTAAAGTCTACATTTCCAGTAACAAACACAAACTACAGTTACAACCTACATATGTTTGATATTTATTATGTGTCAGTAACAAACACAAACTACAGTTACAACCTACTGTATGTTTGATATTTATTATGTGTCAGTAACAAACACAAACTACAGTTACAATCTACGTATGTTTGATATTTATTATGTGTCAGTAACAAACACAAACTACAGTTACAACCTACTGTATGTTTGATATTTATTATGTGTCAGTAACAAACACAAACTACAG
>NW_013709776.1:0-436 GCF_000517525.1 Limulus polyphemus | reverse complement strand
CCACGGTTAAAGGAACATATTACTTGGCTGTCTGTCATGTTGAACCACGGTTAAAGGAACATATTAGTTGTCTGTCATGTTGAACTACGGTTAAAGGAACATATTAGTTGGCTGTCTGTCATGTTAAACCATGGTTAAAAGAACATATTAGTTGGCTGTCTGTCATGTTGAACCACGGTTAAAGGAACATATTAGTTAGTTGTCTGTCATGTTGAACCACGGTTAAAGGAACATATTAGTTGGTTGTCTGTCATGTTGAACCACGGTTAAAGGAACATATTAGTTGGCTGTCTGTCATGTTGAACTACGGTTAAAGGAACATATTAGTTGTCTGTCATGTTGAACTACGGTTAAAGGAACATATTAGTTGTCTGTCTGTCATGTTGAACCACGGTTAAAGGAACATATTAATTAGTTGTCTGTCATGTTGAACTAC
>NW_013709775.1:0-436 GCF_000517525.1 Limulus polyphemus | reverse complement strand
AGGAAAAAGCTACTCTAAATTCTGTATATCTTTGAAATTAAAGAAAATCTTTTGTGAACTCTATATACCTTTGGAATTAAAATGTAGCTTCTCTAAACTCTGTATATCTTTGGGATTATAGGAGTAATCGTTATTTCTTCGCTAAATCTAAAAACATTTAGAGTTTTCTCACCTTAATCTAATGGCTATTTAAAGTTACAATTGTACACTTAAATTCAGCTGTATTATATTAATTACAAATAATTCTCATACTTTGTGAGGTAAATCTTCATTGTACCTACTGCTATTAAGTCAGTCTGAATATATGTCTTGGTCTTGTGAGATGTAAATACTCTTGTTTAGTCTGCATGAACTAATATTTTCATTAATTCATTAGGACGACTAGTCACAAGTCACATGACCTTAATGCCTCCGTCCTTATTAAAACTAAAATATT
>NW_013709774.1:0-436 GCF_000517525.1 Limulus polyphemus | reverse complement strand
ATGGCTACAACGCTGTTCATTAACTCCATATCCATGGAAGGGTGTATTCATGGCTATAACGCTGTTCTTTAACTCTATATCTATGGAAGGGTGTATTCATGGCTATAACACTGTTCTTTAACTCCATATACATGGAAGGGTGTATTCATGGCTACAACGCTGTTCTTTAACTCCATATCCATGGAAGGGTGCATTCATGGCTATAACACTGTTCTTTAACTCCATATCCATGGAAGGGTGCATTCATGGCTATAACACTGTTCTTTAACTCCATATCCATGGAAGGGTGCATTCATGGCTATAACACTGTTCTTTAACTCCATATACATGGAAGGGTGCATTTATGGTTATAACACTGTTCTTTAACTCCATATCCACAGAAGGGTGTATTCATGGCTATAACGCTGTTCTTTAACTCCATATCCATAGAAGGGTG
>NW_013709773.1:0-436 GCF_000517525.1 Limulus polyphemus | reverse complement strand
GTCCTGACAAACAGTCACCAACCTAGTTCTAGTCCTGGCAAACAGTCATCAACCTAGTTCTCGTCCTGACAAACAGTCACCAACCTTATCTAGCCCTGACAAACAGTCACTAACCTAGTTCTAGCCCTGACAAACAATCAGCAACCTAGTTCTAGCCCTGACAAACAGTCACCAACCTAGTTCTAGCTCTCACCAACAGTCACCAACCAAGCTCTAGTCCTGACAAATAGTCATCAACCTAGTTCTAGTCCTGACAAACAGTCACCAACCTAGTTCTCGTCCTGACAAACAATCAGCAACCTAGTTCTAGCCCTGACAAACAGTCACCAACCTAGTTCTAGCTCTCACAAACAGTCACCAACCAAGCTCTAGTCCTGACAAATAGTCACCAACATTGTTCTAGTCCTGACAAACAGTCACCAACCTTGTTCTAGTC
>NW_013709772.1:0-436 GCF_000517525.1 Limulus polyphemus | reverse complement strand
GTTTATTGTTACCTGAGTTATATCGATCATTGTTACCTGAGTTACATCGTTCATTGTTACCCGAGTTACATCATTCATTGTTAGTTGAGTTATATCGTTCATTGTTACCCGAGTTACATCATTCATTGTTAGTTGAGTTATATCGTTCATTGTTACCTGAGTTATATCGTTTATTGTTACCTGAGTTATATCGTTAATTGTTAACTTAGTTATATCGATCATTGTTAGTTGAGTTATATCGTTCATTGTTACCTGAGTTATATCGTTCATTGTTACCTGAGTTACATCGTTCATTGTTACCCGAGTTACATCGTTCATTGTTAGTTGAGTTATATCGTTCATTGTTAGTTGAGTTATATCGTTTATTGTTACCTGAGTTATATCGATCATTGTTACTTGAGTTATATCGATCATTGTTAGTTGAGTTATATCGTTT
>NW_013709771.1:0-436 GCF_000517525.1 Limulus polyphemus | reverse complement strand
ATACAGATGGTATAGGTGGTTTGATACCAAACAATGTTTATGGTCACTAAATATCTTTATACAAATGTTGTAGGTGGTTAGATACCAAACAATGTTTTTAGTCACTAAATATCTCTATACAAAGGTGTAGGTGGTTTGATACTAGACAATGTTTATAGTCACTAAATATCTTTATACATATGTTGTAGGTGTTTTGATACCAAACAATGTTTATAGTCACTAAATATTTTAAAACGACTGTTGTAGGTGGTTTGATACCAAACAATGTTTATAGTCACTAAATATTATTGATACAGATGTTGTAGGTGGTTTGATACCAAACAATGTTTATATTCACTAAATATCTTAAAACAATTGTTGTGGGTGGTTTGATACCACTAAATATCTTTATGCAGATGGTAACGGTGGTTTGATACCAAACAGTATTTATGGTCAC
>NW_013709770.1:0-436 GCF_000517525.1 Limulus polyphemus | reverse complement strand
GTAGCTTTGCGCGAAATTCAAAAACAAACAATCTTGTAAGAAAGTCCATCATTTCTTGTTTGTTATGCATTTTACAATTTTTGGGTCAATTCTTTAATTTAAGCGTTGTAACAGGGATAGACGTAAAACTGGCTCATTATGATGTGCCCCTAGCGGTTGTAAATGGAATAAAATCAATTCGGTAGCTTGAGGGTTAAAATAAAAAAGTGTTGATAAGGGCTGGATGTTCAATTCATTCATTAATAGAGGCCAAAGTTACCCGGATCTATACTCTGACATTGAACCCCGAATTTTAGACTTCAAAATTCTCGAATTTACCACTTGGCCACCAGGGTCATAAAAGTAGAAATATTGGGTAATAACGAAAGAACAAGTTAATAAATGTCATCCTCATAAAATGAGCAACTTGTAACAGTTTTAACATTATAACAGTTAA
>NW_013709769.1:0-436 GCF_000517525.1 Limulus polyphemus | reverse complement strand
CTGGAAAGGTTTATCGAAACTTAGCTTTTCTTCTTTAATTTATGAATGGTATATTTTCCCTCGAGTGTGTATTTTACTTTTTTTACATAGTCACATTTCACTTTGTATAAAAACATCAACATACGTTCTATAAATATCACAAAGTACCTACACCTTATGAACCGTCCATATTTATAGTGTAGTATCTCTTCAACAGATGAGGTATCACAAAGTACCTACACCTTATGAACTGTCCATACCTCATCTGTTGAAGAGATACTACACTATAAATATCACAAAGTACCTACACCTTATGAACTGTCCATACCTCATCTGTTGAAGAGATACTACACTATAAATATCACAAAGTACCTACACCTTATGAACCGTCCATACCTCATCTGTTGAAGAGATACTACACTATAAATATCACAAAGTACCTACACCTTATGAACCG
>NW_013709768.1:0-436 GCF_000517525.1 Limulus polyphemus | reverse complement strand
ATGATCCTGACAGATAGTGAACTTGAAGCCATTCACCTTTTTCTTGCGAAGCTCGTATTTTGCAACATGTTCGGCTAGAACTAGATCGTAATTGGCCAGGAGTTCAATGATCCCCAAGAAATGCCTATTATGAATGTCACCAATTTACTGGGTTGAGCCACGTAAATTTATTTTCAGTGGTATAGCCCAGTGAGGTTCAAGAGAGCGCTGAAAATATACATTTCTCATTACGTTCCGTCAACCGTAATGACGGAAAGCAAGTCCTTTTTGGCCAAGAAAAATTAGTACATCAATTATCCTCGTAAGAATATTTCGCCATTTTTCAGTCTCTCTCATGATTACTTTGTGAGACATCACATCAATCCCAGTATCCTTCTCTCCAACTCACGCCATGCTAGATAACAGTTCTTGTGTGTTATACTCTTTTCATGTTGAA
>NW_013709767.1:0-436 GCF_000517525.1 Limulus polyphemus | reverse complement strand
AACATTACAAACATTTTATGTATAACAAATCTAAGGATTATATAACATTACAAACATCTTGTGTATAACAAATCCAGGGACTATATAACATTACAAACATCTTGTGTATAACAAATCCAAGGACTATATAACATTACAAACATCTTGTGTATAACAAATCCAAGGACTATATAACATTACAAACATCTTGTGTATAACAAATCCAAGGACTATATAACATTACAAACATCTTATTTATATAACAAATCCAAGGACTATATAACATTACAAACATTTTATGTATAACAAATTTAAGGATTATATAACATTACAAACATCATGTGTATAACAAATCCAGGGACTATATAACATTACAAACGTCTTGTGTATAACAAATCCAAGGACTATATAACGATACAAACATCTTATTTATATAACACATCCAGAGATTATATAA
>NW_013709766.1:0-436 GCF_000517525.1 Limulus polyphemus | reverse complement strand
GGCATGTAAAAAATGTACAATGTAGAAATAAGTCCTATTTTAGCCCCAGTCCCTAAAGATGTCGTATGATTTTGATACTTTATGTTTGTGCTTAAATTAACAAACTGGTTCAACTGTGAGCGTACAGTGCCATAGAACAAAAAAATTATAAGAATTAGAATGCATAGATTCATCAGTTGGGTATCGTCGCTGTTATCGACATTTTCGGCCGTAATCCCAGAAACATCTTATAAGGTTAAGCCAGTTAAGGAGCTTTAACCAATGCTTTTAGAAAATAAACTTAAAGAAAGAGTGTATTATAAAGTTACTTACAAGCTAGTAATTTGTTTCACATACAGTCAGTCAATATTGTTATAATGATAAATACCTTCACGATTATCTCTTAAATGTGTAATTATGTCCGAAAATCAACATGATATCCGTGTGATATCAACGT
>NW_013709765.1:0-436 GCF_000517525.1 Limulus polyphemus | reverse complement strand
AAAGAAATGGAAAGATTGAATAAATAAAAATAGTACTTTAGTAAAAAGTAGGACAAAAATAAACTTTAATGAAAATAAAGATAAGTTCAGCATATATAGAAAAAAAAACAAGGGGAGGACTTCACAGCAAGTCTTGAATATTTTAAGATCTAGACATTTGTCTGAAAATGACAAATCTGCATTTATAATCCATCTTCTCTTTTTAGCTGACCAATCAGGAAAACTGGATTACAAGTATCTAAAAAATTCTCTGCTCCATGTGACACTTGTGGAGCAGTCCCACATAAAACAAGGTAAAGTTGGACACAATAAATCCATCCCATAAAGCAGTAGGATGAATCTTTCACACAACCAGATTTAGTACATTCCAAATTAGAACTTTAAAACATTCAAAATTTTGTAAATATGAAATATACACAGTAGAAGAGTATAGTAT
>NW_013709764.1:0-436 GCF_000517525.1 Limulus polyphemus | reverse complement strand
ATTTATAAACTATACAGTTCTGTGTGTACACATCATACATATTTATAAATTATACAGTTCTGTGTTTACACATCATACCACACAGAACTGTATAATTTATAAATATTGTGTGTATAATTTATAAATATGTATGAAGTTCTTTGTGTACACATCATACATCTTTATAAATTATACAGTTCGGTATGTACACATCATACATATTTATAAATTATACAGTTCTGTGTTTACACATCATACATATTTATAAATTATACAGTTCTGTGTGTACACATCACACATATTTATAAATTATACAGTTCTGTGTGTACACATCATACATATTTATAAACTATACAGTTCTGTGTGTACACATCATACATATTTATAAATTATACAGTTCTGTGTGTACACATCATATATATTTATAAATTATACAGTTCTGTGTGTACACATCATA
>NW_013709763.1:0-436 GCF_000517525.1 Limulus polyphemus | reverse complement strand
GAAACACGATTAGGAAGCAACTAAGTCAATCTCACGGAATTGGAAAAGTCAACTAGGCTATTAAACATGTTTTCTCGTGGAAATGATTACTGTAACTGTCAAATAGAAAATGCCATTGGTCTTTTCTAATGGCAAATTGGGTGATGCTCCAGAGATACAATATCTCTTGTTTTGAAGTGAGAATGACCATCAGTTACGTGGGTGATACTTGTGCCTTAAGAAGAAAAACGTTGTTTTTCATATGTAATATCATGTTTTCTCAATGTGGACTAAGATTAGAACAAGACTTGATGGTATTTGAAGAGATTGAGATTAAAATTTAAGATTGGTGTTAGATATACACGTCTGTACATTTTACATTTAATACGAAGGGATTATTTAGTTTATATAGTGCGAAAGTTAAAGTAAGTTATTTTCAGAAGCAATATATACTGTA
>NW_013709762.1:0-436 GCF_000517525.1 Limulus polyphemus | reverse complement strand
CAACATACAGTAACATAACATTTATATAGATATACCCAAAATATTAACGGCTTACGTCCTTAATAGAATGGCGTTTGGGCTAAATCTGAAGAGATTCCTTAAAATTCCTGTCAAGAAAATTATCATAATTCTCTAAAATTTTGAAACGATATTGTGTCCTGTCAATTATGTCATGCGAGTCGATGAACTAATGAACGCAGCTTAACATGAAATTGACCTCAAAAATATGATTGTTAAAATAAACAGTATGCAAGTCATTTGTAAATCCTAATATAATCCAGTTGAAAGCCTACTGTATAAAACTGCTTTGGATAGTTTTGCTTTACTTTAATACCTGAATCAAACACGACGATAAGGAATGTTCATGAACCATACACTTTCAGTTAGGCTTAGATCAAGATCGACAATTGCAAAAGAAACATTAATTTAAACAAAT
>NW_013709761.1:0-436 GCF_000517525.1 Limulus polyphemus | reverse complement strand
TATATAAGTTATTCAAATAGACACCATGTTGGGTTATACTGTTTCATATGAATTCAACCAATGGGATTCCTCAATTTTAATGACAATGTTTGATAATAACTCTTAAGTGTTGTCACCCAAAATGTGCTGAGTATCACATAATATTTGCTTTTCATCTAATTTATAAATGCTGGAACACTAGTTTGTCATCTAACAGTTAAGGCATTCAAATTTTTTGTTGTCAAGGTTTCTGTACGCTAAAAATCTTATTTCATAATTGAACACCACAACTAGGAATACAGGAAGATTAGGTTGGAAAACACTACTTTTATTTAGTTAGTTACAATAAGTTAACCTATATAATTAAAAGAACAATGTGTGTCAGTCAGTTCGTGTGTGTATGCGTGCTAGATCACATGGAAACCCAATATTCCTATTACTAATTGTACAGTGGTAC
>NW_013709760.1:0-436 GCF_000517525.1 Limulus polyphemus | reverse complement strand
CAAACAAACTAATTAATACAATACAATGTACAAACAAGCTCTAAAATTGGGATGTTTTCCTAGTTAGCTTGCTTATTGGAAACTTCTTCGAAACACGCCCTAAACACAGACATCTTGTCTTGATTGTGGTATCTCAAAGTTAAAAATCACTGTTTATTGGCTCATCAATTTCAGAATAGAAAGGTGTTATTTGTTGGTTCACCAGTCTTACAATAGAAAAGTTATATTAATTGGTTCGGCAATCCCAAAGTAGAAGATTGTTGAACGTTAAGCTTGCTTTTCTACAGAATATGTTGGTTGGTTTCATTAAACCTGTATCACAATGTTTTTTCACCCACACACACAGTATGTTGTTTGGCTTAATTAAACCTATGTTATCATTCAAACACCTGGTATGTTGGCTCATTTCATTAAACTTATATCACATTGTGTTATT
>NW_013709759.1:0-436 GCF_000517525.1 Limulus polyphemus | reverse complement strand
TAATAATACGCAACAAGTAACAGTGTCCTATAACTGTCATAATAATACGTCAAAGTAATAATTCCTATAACTGTCATAATTTTTCTGGCTTTCTAACTATGCAATAAAAGTCTCTCACAATTCCCCTATTAAATAGGCGATTCCGTGATAAAGAAATTTAGAACTGGAGATAAAATGTACAATTATGTGTAGAGAAAACAACGTAAAATGGTTTTCTATTGGTTATAAATAATATAGTATAACACGTCAAAGGACAAAACTATTGGCAGTTTGTGAAAGAATGTATACGACAGGCAGTCAAGTAGCAATCGAGCCGCTGTCCGAGAATTCCATGTAGAAGAGAGTATTATTCGACGCTAGCGTTTTTTTTTTTTCAAACACCCTCACCCAAGATTTTATATCAATTAAAATACTTGAAAAAATGAATGAAGCATGC
>NW_013709758.1:0-436 GCF_000517525.1 Limulus polyphemus | reverse complement strand
CGTAAATACGTTCATTATTTGATAATCACCAGATTTTGTACATTTTTTGTACATCCGATATTCTAAATGAAACTAGAGTAAGTGAAAGTCTGTGGTAGTTCTGCTTTTCTTGAGAAACTTAGGTTTTACAGATTAACTGACAGTCCTTGTTATTTATATTACAACATGAGTAATGTAGGTAGTGTTGGTTTTACAGGTTAACTGACAGTCCTTGTTATTTATATTACAGCATGAGTAATGTAGGTAGTGTTGGTTTTACAGGTTAACTGACAGTCCTTGTTATTTATATTACAACATGAGTAATGTAGGTAGTGTTGGTTTTACAGGTTAACTGACAGTCCTTGTTATTTATATTACAATATGAGTAATGTAGATGGTGTTAGTTTTACAGATTAACTGACAGTCCTTGTTATTTATATTACAACATGAGTAATGT
>NW_013709757.1:0-436 GCF_000517525.1 Limulus polyphemus | reverse complement strand
CTATATATATATATATATATATATATATATATATATATAACTTATACGTTTAAAAAAGACGTACATTGTACATACACCTTAAAAATGAATTAAAACTGCAGGTGGAGTAGTGGGGGTCACACGTAACTAATATGGTAATATGGTAAAATAAAAAAAGGGAAGAACATTCAGCTACAGCTTGACTGATTTATGGTTGTACATTAAATAGATTTATTACAAAGCAATCCATGGGTCACTTTCAAGGTATTTTCATGCTGTTTCGTAACGAAGGAAAGACAAGTACTTACAAATCTGACAATCTTGCTCACGTTTCTGCTTCGCAGTACGATCTTTACACAATTTGTCTGTTTCTTAAGATTATATGTTCATTTCACATCAAATCTGATAAGCTTGTTCGCGTGTTCTGTTTCATAATACAATCTTTCTTTATTGTGGT
>NW_013709756.1:0-436 GCF_000517525.1 Limulus polyphemus | reverse complement strand
TTTGTAATGGCATGACAACTAACAGTTCAAAATTAGGGCCATTCATTACGAGCATTTGTAATGGCATGACAACTAACAGTTCAAAATTAGGGCCATTCATTACGAGCATATTTTAACTTTTGATTGACGCTCTTAATGTTGTGATCAAGACTTGGCCAGTTATACCCGATCGTAGTTCACGTGGAGAGCAAGACTTGGCCAGTTATACCCGATCGTAGTTCACGTGGAGAGCAAGACTTGGCCAGTTATACCCGATCGTAGTTCACGTGGAGAGCAAGACTTGGCCAGTTATACCCGATCGTAGTTCACGTGGAGAGCAAGACTTGGCCAGTTATACCCGATCGTAGTTCACGTGGAGAGCAAGACTTGGCCAGTTATACCCGATCGTAGTTTACGCGGAGAGCAAGACTTGGCCAGTTATACCCGATCGTAGTTT
>NW_013709755.1:0-436 GCF_000517525.1 Limulus polyphemus | reverse complement strand
CTTTCTATTTGCAGCAAATGAACAATTTACTTTTAGTTACAAAGGTATTGCTGTTGGTTTATCTGCTTCTATACTGGATTCACTGTCTTATAATTTAAACAATCTGTTAGGGAATGTTAATTATCTTCTTCTTACAATGTATTTAACCATAAACATGATCTTCTTGTGGGTTTTTTATTTGATAAGTGATCAACATCTACCCGTGATAGGATTTTCGGATTGTTCCTGGAACAATTTGTACATCTCTATTATAGGATTGGCTGGTTTGTTGACTGTGCTTTCCACGACACGAGGTTTTCAACTTGTTGAAGCTGGTCCAGGCAGTGTAATTGGTTGCACTGTCATTGTATTTGGCTATATATTTCAACTCCTTATTCAGGATTCTCCCGTACGAGTGATAAGTATTGTTGGAGCTTCACTAATCACCATAGCTGTT
>NW_013709754.1:0-436 GCF_000517525.1 Limulus polyphemus | reverse complement strand
AGAGTTCACTACATTAGTTTAGTGAAAGACGTTGATTGCAAATTCTTTGTTTGTTGTTTTAGCACTAAGTGCTGTGTCCACCTCGGAGTTTACTGTTGTAAGTCCGTAAACTTACCGCTGACCATCAGGAGACCAGTGAGGCTCAGAAGCCAGCTAGTACAGCAGTATATAGTTCATCCAAAATAAATTAAGGAACTTTTTAAAGCAACAAAATTGTTGTAGTTTATAAACAATCAACTTGAATCAGTAATCAGCTGTGCGAACAGTTTTTATGATAATGAGACATGAACCACAAACCCTCGGGTTTACAGTCCAAGCATCTATTACACACAACTACTGTACATTCTGGAGTTTTGGCAGAGCTTTAAAGCATCTTTTATACTGAACGTATGATTTTGTGAAAATGTTACAGTATTTTTAAAGCATTACAGATAAC
>NW_013709753.1:0-436 GCF_000517525.1 Limulus polyphemus | reverse complement strand
ATTATAGTACAGAACTTGTAAAGTTACAATTAAGTGTCTAGAATCATTATAGTACAGAACTTGTAAAGTTACAATTAAGTGTTTAGAAGCATTATAGTTCAGAACTTGTAAAGTTACAATTAAGTGTTTAGAAGCATTATAGTTCAGAACTTGTAAAGTTACAATTAAGTGTTTAGAAGCATTATAGTTCAGAACTTGTAAAGTTACAATTAAGTGTTTAGAAGCATTATAGTACAAAACTTGTAAAGTTACAATTAAGTGTTTAGAAGCATTATAGTTCAGAACTTGTAAAGTTACAATTAAGTGTCTAGAATCATTATAGTACAGAACTTGTAAAGTTACAATTAAGTGTCTAGAATCATTATAGTACAGAACTTGTAAAGTTACAATTAAGTGTCTAGAATCATTATAGTACAGAACTTGTAAAGTTACAATG
>NW_013709752.1:0-436 GCF_000517525.1 Limulus polyphemus | reverse complement strand
TATATTAAATTTCTTCTAACAAATTATCGTCCTTAAATCAGAGTTCTGCAATTATCATTCCTGTTGTACAATTCGGGAAGTTTAATAGAGGAAAGTGTTTTCTTCATTTTGATGGACAGACGGCGCAGCTTTTCACTTGACAACAATAAACAAAATGATTTTTTTAAAATCAACATTATTATTATAATCACAGATGTTTTGTTTTCAAGATAACGAATGTATAGACTTTAAAACGAAGAGGGAAAGTATTGAAGATCCTATTTCAAGAAACATCCCTCGATGGGACAGCGGTAATTCTGCGGATTTGAAACGCTAAAATCCGGGGTTCGATTCCTCGTGGTGAACATAGTAGATAGCCCAATGTAGCTTTGCTATAAAAACAAACAAACTTTTAATAAACACTACCACTATACAATTAGTAGTGATTTTAACTTGA
>NW_013709751.1:0-436 GCF_000517525.1 Limulus polyphemus | reverse complement strand
TATGATACACCTGTCCAGTGTGTATCGTAAACCGTTTAACGGTATTACACTTTATGATACACCTGTCCAGTGTGTATCGTAAACCGTTTAACGGTATTACACTTTATGATACACTGTCCAGTGTGTATTGTAATCACTTTAACCGTATAGTTCACGAACCTATCGGTTCATCTTGATTTATTAGATCAGAGATAAAAGATTTCGAGAAATATATATTGTATTAAAAATAACAACATAGGGGGAATTCCTGTTGTATTAATATCAAGATGAATCAAAAGAGCAACTTATTTTTAAAATTTGAAATATTTTTTTCTGTTTTTTTTTCCTCGGTAAGAGAAAAATGCACGTAAACTAAACCCTGATAGATATTATTTATATTTGTAACCACGATAGGTATGGAACATTTCTCACATATCTGTGTTCTAGCCACTCGTAC
>NW_013709750.1:0-436 GCF_000517525.1 Limulus polyphemus | reverse complement strand
GGCCGGTGTTTACGGACTTTTAGCGCTAAAATAAATAGTTCGATTCTTTGCGGTGAAAAAAGCAGAGAGTCAACTGTGGCTTTACTGTCAAACAAATAAATATACAAAGACAGTATAATATATATATTCCACTAAAGCAATATACGAAAAATAACACTAGTTACGGTAACGCTTCAGCAGGGTACGACAGAAACCATTAAATAAAGACCAATTCATAATATCAATCTTACCGCTGAAATACGAACAGTAAAGAGTACTCCATAATATCATTTTTACCACTGAAAAACGAATATTAAAGACTAATCCATAATATCATTCTTACTGTTGAAACACGAACATTAAATACTAAACCATAATATCATTCTTACCGCTGAAACACGAACATTAGAGACTAATCCATAATATCATTCTTGCCACTGAAACATAAATATTAAAG
>NW_013709749.1:0-436 GCF_000517525.1 Limulus polyphemus | reverse complement strand
CACATATATTATACATTACCCCTTACGATGTTTCCATAGTTATACACATACACATACATATATATTATACATTACCTCTTACGATGTTTCCATAGTTACACACACACATACACATATATATTATACATTACCCTTTACGATGTTTCCATAGTTACACACATATACACACATATATATTATACATTACCCCTTACGATGTTTCCATAGTTACACACATACACATACATATATATTATACATTACCCCTTACAATGATGTTTCCATAGTTACACACACACATACACATATATATTATACATTACCCCTTACGATGTTTCCATAGTTACACACATACACATACATATATATTATACAATACCCCTTACAATGATGTTTCCCAGATCAATCAGTGTCTACGTGACAATATGTACCAGATACTGACACCTTTATTCGTTAA
>NW_013709748.1:0-436 GCF_000517525.1 Limulus polyphemus | reverse complement strand
GAATTATTCTAGGATGGGAATGTCCCCCTCTCATAGTCTTCTGAGATTTTTAAATTTTGTTCTTTGTAAGTCCCACTGAAATGAAGGTGTTAATTGTATTTGCCCTGCCCCCAACTAAATCTGCCACCTTTGTGCCCCATTTCCCCAATAAAAATAACAAATCCTGAAGACACCACTGTGTAGTGGACCAGCACCTTCTTTAATTTTATGTTCTATTGTAAATATACTTGATGAAGTTTTTAAGCTCTTTCAATACAAATCGTAAAGAAATGGAGTTATTCTTATAAGGAAACTCTCGGGTAAGTTACATTAACATTTCCAGGAAACTCTCGGGTAAGTTACATTAACATTTCCAGGAATCTGAGGATAAGTTACATTAACATTTCCAGGAAACTCTCGGGTAAGTTGCATTAACATTTTCCAGGAAACTCTCGGG
>NW_013709747.1:0-436 GCF_000517525.1 Limulus polyphemus | reverse complement strand
AGTTTTGTAGAACTTCCATATTTGTCTGTTTCTACAGTCATCAGTTTTGTAGAACTTCCATATTTGTCTGTTTCTACAGTCATCAGTTTTGTAGAACTTCTATGATATTTGTCTGTTTCTACAGTCATCAGTTTTGTAGAACTTCTATCATATTTGTCTGTTTCTACAGTCATCAGTTTTGTAGCACTTCCATGATACTTTGTCTGTTTCTACAGTCATCAGTTTTGTAGCACTTCCATGATACTTTGTCTGTTTCTACAGTCATCAGTTTTGTAGCACTTCCATGATACTTTGTCTGCTTCTACAGTCATCAGTTTTGTAGCACTTCCATGATACTTTGTCTGCTTCTACAGTCATCAGTTTTGTAGCACTTCCATGATTCTTTGTCTGCTTCTACAGTCATCAGTTTTGTAGCACTTCCATGATACTTTGTCTG
>NW_013709746.1:0-436 GCF_000517525.1 Limulus polyphemus | reverse complement strand
ACGTCAGATCTTGAGAATTCTATGTTGTTTTTTTATTTCTGTAAATAAATTACAAAACATTTTAGCATAACAGTTGTTCAAACTTGATGTTGTGTAGAACTGATAGAAATGATCCCGAGTCTCACTAAGCTTGGGACTTGGAGCAGATGAAATTACTCAAATACGTAACGGACATTTGTTTTTCTTTCAAGAGCTACTTCAGTTAAACGTGTAGGTAACAAGGTTACTTGGATGCAAGCTAAAATAGCGAAGGTTACAGTGAAAGGCCAAGGTTAATTTATTCTTTCTCAGTTTTGCAGTGACATCTTTTGTAACTGATATCTCATGATTATTGTTGCGCATTACATAAGAAGAGTTAATCACTTTGATAATATTTCTGTATAAAGAACTGGAGCGTCCTTATCTTCATACACATTTTACTGCGGTCGTTTATATT
>NW_013709745.1:0-436 GCF_000517525.1 Limulus polyphemus | reverse complement strand
CCGGATAGCTTCCTGTCAAATTTGAACCAGAATTACATGTAAGCTCCCACAGTGGTTGGCGCCACTCCTACTGACATGTGGAAAAAACATTCAGGGACCTGAGTAGGAGGGTCCCCAACTTTGCCCTCTTCTCTATGAGTGGAGGAACACACTCAAACACTCTGGAGGAAAAGCCTCTGTCTGCCGCCCCAGCAACTAGAAACTTGAGGTGGTAAGGACTCCCAAGCTCCACTAATAAAGTCGGGGGGATACGCATTGGGGAGTCCAGAGGAACAGTGCTCTGGAGACTCTGCAATGGATGAACCAAGTTTCTTATATTATTAAAAGCAAACCCACACGATTTATTCAAACTGAAGATTTGCAGGGATGGGCAGGATCCCCTTTCGCTTTACTCATGATAATCCATGAGTGGCAGTCCATAATAATAATAAGGTAT
>NW_013709744.1:0-436 GCF_000517525.1 Limulus polyphemus | reverse complement strand
TTCCGCTAACTCTTAAGCTACTCTTATCTGACCAGATAATGTAATTTGATTGCTACTCTTATGGTGCATCCTGAGGTTGGAACGTGTTTTTACTGCAACGGGACAGGAACCATAAACCCTCAAATTCACAGTCTTATCACGCTCACCATTAAGTCCACACCTGGCCCAATAATGATTGAAACTATGATACAGGAGTTCTATAGACGAGGTTTTCGAATCCCTGTTAACAAACATCTTAACTGTCCCCCTAATTTTTAGATTTACACAGCGTTCTTAAATCTCACAGATCAGCTTGATTGACGAATATTCCACATTCTATTCACGTTTCTTTAACAACTTTGTTATCCAAAAGATTCAACTTTGAAGAATAAAATTCTTCGTAGCAAGCAACTAAAATTCATTCTGGATGCAGTAGATTTAATTTGAAATCGGTTTA
>NW_013709743.1:0-436 GCF_000517525.1 Limulus polyphemus | reverse complement strand
GCTTGTCATTGTGGAAAACAATACATCCGGGTATTCTTCCTGATAATGAAAACAATGGAAGATAGGTCTCAAGAAAGTGCTCAACAGAAGTGGTTCAAAACGAATTACAAACTACAGAGATAATTAATCTTATGATTATAATTACTTTGTCTTAATATGGTACTATAGATAATACATATACTATATAAATGTTGAAACCCACAAACCCTGAGGGTTCGAACGCTATGTAATAAGTAAACAAGCATCCATAACTAGAACCTTCCGTTTGAGCATGATGAGACTTCCAAATGTAGATTCAGTTAATTTAGTCCAAAATAGAACACCAAATTTACACCACATCGGAATTATACATTAGATTACATATTAAATAAATCGAACAGAAAGTCAGAAGTAATTATTAACACCATTCCAGTGTTCCCTTAATTACTGAGAGCAG
>NW_013709742.1:0-436 GCF_000517525.1 Limulus polyphemus | reverse complement strand
CATGTATTATATGATGGTACTGATACCAATCTCAGACTTACCTTCATATATATGTATTATGTGAGGATGTTGTATTGAAGACATAATCTGAATTTCTCTCCTAATCCGGACTAGATCCTGTTCACTTTCAATTTTTGACTTTTTGATAGTTTTAACAGCCACCTAGACAGCAAGTAAGAAAGACCGGTATTTAGAAAAAAGAATCAAGTTCTCCACTGTCAATTAAAATGTAAATTGTTTCCATATTTTTCAAGCTTCACATCCTTGTTTCATTAAAAAATTTTAAAACCTCTTAGATTTTGGCCAAGTTAACCACAGAATTATGGATGGGTTTTTTACAGCCCCATCTACTTTTTAAATAACTTTTTCTAAACTTTTATGAACCAAAATGCTATGAGTCTAAGACTTTGTTGGCTAAGGTCTGTAATAGCAAATG
>NW_013709741.1:0-436 GCF_000517525.1 Limulus polyphemus | reverse complement strand
GTAATGAAATGCATAAACACGAAGAAACGTCTCCACGTAATGAAATACACAAACAAGAAGAAACGTCTCACGTAATGAAATACATAAAAAAGAAACATCTCATATAATGAAATACATCAGAGGTTAGAACCACCAATTCGCAAACGCAAAAACATCTTTTTTCTGAATTAAGTCAATCATGTTTCTAAAACTCCAGAAGTAATTTTCGTATTATGATAAATATTCAATCTTTCTTCATCACAAAAAAGTGTTTTCGATCCATTTACGAAACTTTTTATCCAGTTCCTGAGAGTTTTTCCAAGTCGAACGAACTGAATCGTTGGCACAACACCCACAATGGTGAACTATATATATTCACCTAAACTTCGTTAGAAAATGACACATGTTTCCCAAATAGCTTTATCAAACTGTTTATTCATCTGAATAACACCTTATA
>NW_013709740.1:0-436 GCF_000517525.1 Limulus polyphemus | reverse complement strand
GTGTAGCTTTGTGCTTAATTACAAACAAACAAACAGTCCTTTTAAATTTCTTATAGTGCAGCTATGAGGCACCATTAAGCCTTCTCTGACAAGTAGTTTCAACTCATATATTATTCCTTCTAATACCAAAATTAGAATTTTCAACATGAAAGACACCTTATGTGCACGTGAGCTATACGGCTAGCTTAGAGGCCTCTCAGATTAAGGGTATAACCGTTTATAATTTTGAACTATTTACCAGAGGGAAGAGACCAGTCAGCAACACCCGCTATCATAAAGACTTTGTCCATCACAAAACAAATAATCTCCTGATGGCTCAGTGGTTAGTCTGGGGCTTATAACTTGACAAACACAGTGCTACGTATTAAAATTTCAAATAGTCTAAACTTGTGTTAAATTGTAATTTAGATTTAGTAGTTAAATAAATGCCGATATA
>NW_013709739.1:0-436 GCF_000517525.1 Limulus polyphemus | reverse complement strand
AAAAGTTGGATGTTAAAAACAGATTAGAATATAGATAAAAGTTTGATGTAAAACAGATTAAAATAGATAAAAAGTTGGATGTTAAAAACAGATTAAAATGTAGATATAAAGTTTGATGTAAAAACAGATTAAAATAGATAAAAGTTGGATGTTAAAAACAGATTGAAATATAGATAAAAAGTTTG
Source organism: Limulus polyphemus (assembly GCF_000517525.1). Lineage (NCBI taxonomy): Eukaryota > Metazoa > Arthropoda > Merostomata > Xiphosura > Limulidae > Limulus > Limulus polyphemus. The sequence continues at coordinate 251 of NW_013709739.1, read as the reverse complement.
ATATAAAAACAGATTAAAATAGATAAAAAGTTGCATGTCAAAAAACAGATTAAAATGTCGATAAAAAACTGACTTTTGTTTTATTAGAAGAGCAGTTAACGTTTAAATTCTAAAACTCTCTTGTTTCAACATGTTCTAGTTTAACTTTGTCGATTTAGCATTCTTTAACCACTTCTCTCCTGGGTTTCTTTAAAATATTTTATAAAAAAACATGTTCTAGGTTGAACTCTCTCTGGTTGACATTCTTTAAT
>NW_013709738.1:0-436 GCF_000517525.1 Limulus polyphemus | reverse complement strand
AAATAAAAGTTGAAAATACTACTTTACAACTGTACTTAGACCCCTTAGAGTACACCAAAAGCCATTAATAATATCCTTACAGCTTTATGTAACTAAACAATCAATTCACAATCATGTAACACAGTGTGCACATTGTAGGTTATATATAAAATATCATGGAAAAAAATTTTCCTTTAAGTTCTCTTATATAACCTAACAAGTTTTAATTTTTCTATCTTAGCTACTTTTATAATGACATATAGAAAATATATATGGAAATTAAATATTTAGTACTCTCTGGTAATCAGGCTTTTTGCTGTCAATGGATGAAGCATTGTAGGCCTACCTTTCTGCAATGATATTGGTGGTGCAAAATATAATTAATTTTTGTTTAAAATATGCAATCAAGAATACAAATCAACATCCTGCACAAAAAACAATATCCTAAAATTGCTAT
>NW_013709737.1:0-436 GCF_000517525.1 Limulus polyphemus | reverse complement strand
AAATTCTATAAGCTTGTAACACTTGTACACTTTATCGAAACTTGGACTTGTAGGCTTACGTTGGAAGTGATGTGATGTTCAAACCTCTCTAAGAGTACTAAAACTATAACGTAAAATCAAATCAGTTTGTACACTGACCGACTTAACTCTCTGTCTTGAGAAAACTCTACACAGTTCACAACTATTCCATATTTATACTTTGTTTCGAATACACGAGAAAGGTTTTAAGTCAACTTTCTAGACATTCTAGGCATATTTTAACAACTCTTTCTACACTTTTTTTCAGTCACATCTAATTCAGAGGACTACCAAAACATTTGTAAGCATGGAGCATCCTAGGATAGGATTTTGAGTGACTAACAGTTTATTTAAATAATCATCACTTATACACAACACCATGCCAAGAACCTTTAGCACGTATTTGCAATACTTGTTT
>NW_013709736.1:0-436 GCF_000517525.1 Limulus polyphemus | reverse complement strand
TATAGTGAGGAAATAAACATTATATCATTACTAATGACAAAACTTATCAAAATGTTGGATATTTGTAATAAAATTCAACCTGTCCCCAACTGTTGTAATCGAAAACTGACAAGACAAGTAAAACATTCTTATATTTTGGAGTAAAGGGTTTATTGCATACTTTAAAACCTTTAGGCTTACTCCTAGTATTTCATGATAAGTATTTCAGTGATAGCACATGCTCTAACCTCTTTAGTTTCCTCCCTCCCACAGGAACAGTTGAACAAGCTGATGACCACCCTCCGAGCCACCCAGCCCCACTTTGTCCGATGCATCATTCCGAATGAAACTAAATCTCCAGGTAGAACCCTGACCTTTCTTCTTTTATCCCTACTAAACATAGTTAGCAAGAACTTACAGCAGAGCAGGCCACCAAACTGATGCTGTGTTACAGCAG
>NW_013709735.1:0-436 GCF_000517525.1 Limulus polyphemus | reverse complement strand
TTTTCCAATAAAAGTGTCTATGATATTTTTACAAGTAAATATTAAACCATGAGTTCTGTTACGTTACTTTATCAGTAAAGTTTGTAAATAAGGTTTTGATTTATTTTCGCGGTTATATAGTTTGGTTTCTTATATAGATGAAATGTACTAGTGAAACATATCATGAAAAATAAAAGAATTCAAGACCTTTGAACTACAGTAAAAGTGAACACACTTTTCTTCCTGGAATAAGAAGAGCTAATTCTGACTTATCTTACCTATGAATGAAACAGTCGCTGTCACAGAAAACGTAGTAAACCATCCTAAAGAAGAGATAATACGATGGAGAACTAAAGGCCACAGAAAGAAAGAAGCTATCTGGAATAAAGTCATGAAATATGAGTTCCAATATGAACGGTCTATCGTAGGTATTGTTGCAAACTATCAACTTAATTCT
>NW_013709734.1:0-436 GCF_000517525.1 Limulus polyphemus | reverse complement strand
TAAGTTTTAGCAGTTACTATATTTATGTACTCTGTAATACTGTAAGTTTTAGCAGTTACTATATTTATGTACTCCGTAATACTAGTAAGTTTTAGCAGTTACTATATTTATGTACTCTGTAATACTAGTAAGTTTTAGCAGTTAATATATTTATGTACTCTGTAATACTAGTGTACTCTGTAATACTAGTAAGTTTTAGCAGTTACTATATTTATGTATTCTGTAATACTAGTAAGTTTTAGCAGTTACTATATTTATGTACTCTGTAATACAAGCAAGTTTTAGCAGTTACTATATTTATGTACTCTGTAATACTAGCAAGTTTTAGCAGTTACTATATTTATGTACTCTGTAATACTAGTAAGTTTTAGCATTTATGTACTCTGTAATACTAGTAAGTTTTAGCAGTTACTATATTTATGTATTCTGTAATATT
>NW_013709733.1:0-436 GCF_000517525.1 Limulus polyphemus | reverse complement strand
GAATGTTTATAAATGATATCTTGTACTACCATGTGTTGTAGCTTTATCTGACTATAGTGAATGTGTTATAAATGATATCTTGTACTACCATGTGTTGTAGCTTTATCTGACTATAGTGAATGTGTTATAAATGATATCTTGTACTACCATGTGTTGTAGCTTTACGTGACTATAGTGAATGTGTTACAAATGATATCTTGTACTACCATGTGTTGTAGCTTTACGTGACTATAGTGAATGTTTTATAAATGATATCTTGTACTATCATGTGTTGTAGCTTTACGTGACTATAGTGAATGTGTTATAAATGATATCTTGTACTACCATGTGTTGTAGCTTTATCTGACTATAGTGAATGTGTTATAAATGATATCTTGTAGTACCATGTGTTGTAGCTTTACGTGACTATAGTGAATGTTTTATAAATGATATATTA
>NW_013709732.1:0-436 GCF_000517525.1 Limulus polyphemus | reverse complement strand
CAATACATAATAAAAGCAAATATACAATGGTTAGTTTATGAAAAATATAGTTGTTTAAATGATTGAGGTGAGAAAAATGGTAATAATAAGGTTTAATATTCTCAGGATAAAATTCTTGTCTGTTAAAGTAATTTAGAAAAACTTCTGAACTAAGCATTTATGGTCACGGTTTAAACGTAAAAGCATAAATTATTGTAGCTTTGATCTTGTATTGTGGTATTTCTCATGAAAAAAACGGAGCAGTCAGTTACGTCCGCTAACTGGAGGTTTGGAGAATACGCACTACGGAGTATATTTATGTTTCCAATCTCCACTGGTACCTTCTATATTGAACCATAGAAGAAAGCCTCGACACCGACAAAAATACGAGTACACAAATGTTTATTTGCATAAATAGCGACACAGTACAATAACAAACACAAAACAAAGGTAACTG
>NW_013709731.1:0-436 GCF_000517525.1 Limulus polyphemus | reverse complement strand
CACAATTTGCTATTCATTGATTGACATTTAATTATTTATGTTATACGCTGGGTTATTAACGTACTAAAAAGTTTCTTGGTGATTGATTAATTCATTTACAATATTGACTCAATCATTAAGTAAAAGTAAAGTTTGTTGATGATTGATTAAGTTATATATGTTATTCACTTAGTCATTAACGTAATAACTTAGTTTGTTGTTGAGTGATTCACTTGTTTGTGTTATAGACTTAGCCATTAACGTAAAACTAAAGTTTGTTAATGATTGATTAAGTTATATATGTTATTCACTTAGTCATTAACGTAATAACTTAGTTTGTTGTTGAGTGATTCACTTGTTTGTGTTATCGACTTAGCCATTAACGTAAAACTAAAGTTTGTTCCTGACTAACTGATTCATTTCATAAAATCGAAATTGTTAAGACAATTCAGAGCAG
>NW_013709730.1:0-436 GCF_000517525.1 Limulus polyphemus | reverse complement strand
TTAGAGTCAATTTAGTCCCCCAAGTCCCAGCACTGTGCTATCACCATTAGAGTCAACTTATTCACACAAGTTACCACACTGTGCTATCAGTTTTAGAGTCAACTTAGTCACCCAATTGCCAGCACTGTACTATCACTATTAGAGTCAACTTAGTCCCCCAAGTCACCACACTCTGCTATTACTATTAGAGTCAATTTAGTCACATAAGTCCCAGCACTGTGCTATCAACATTAGAGTCAATTAGTCACACAAGTCACCACACTGTACTATCACCATTAGAGTCAACTTAGTCACACAAGTCACCACACTGTGCCATCATCATTAGAGTCAATGCAGTCCCCCAAGTCCCAGCACTGTGCTATCACCATTAGAGTCAACTTAGTCACACAAGCCACCACACTGCTATCACCATTAGAGACAACTAGTTACACAAGTC
>NW_013709729.1:0-436 GCF_000517525.1 Limulus polyphemus | reverse complement strand
TTTCGAATACGTTTGTTCCCCCGAAGAAGAATACGCACCCCCCTTTCGAATAGTTTGTTCTCCCGAAGAAGAATAGCACCCCCCTTTCGAATAGTTTGTTCTCCCGAAGAAGAATAGCACCCTCCTTTCGAATAATTTGTTCTCCCGAAGAAGAATAGCACCCCCCTTTCGAATAGTTTATTCTCCTGAAGAAGAATAGCGCCCTTTGTTCTACTGAAGAAGAACAGTCATATTTTGTTCTCCTAAAGAAGAACAGTCATATTTTGTTCTCCTAAAGAAGAACAGTCACCCTTTGTTCTCCTGAAGAAGAACAGTCACCTTTTGTTCTCCTGAAGAAGAACAGTCACCTTTTGTTCTCCTGAAGAAGAACAGTCACCTTTTGTTCTCCTGAAGAAGAACAGTCACCCTTTGTTCTCCTGAAGAAGAACAGTCACCC
>NW_013709728.1:0-436 GCF_000517525.1 Limulus polyphemus | reverse complement strand
CCACATTCTTACCGTAGGTATTTACTAATTAGAAAACAGCCACATTCTCACCATAAGTATTTATCAATTGGAAAACAGTCACATTCTCACAGTAGGTATTTACTAATTAGAAAACAGCCACATTCTTACCGTAGGTATTTACTAATTAGAAAACAGCCACATTCTTACCGTAGGTATTTACTAATTAGAAAACAGCCACATTCTCACCATAAGTATTTATCAATTAGAAAACAGTCACATTCTCACCGTAGGTATTTACTAATTAGAAAACAGCCACATTCTTACCATAAGTATTTATCAATTAGAAAACAGTCACATTCTTACCGTAGGTATTTACTAATTAGAAAACAGCCACATTCTTACCGTAGAAGTAAAGCAAGCACACCCCTCTACTGTGCAGGATGCAATAGCCGGAGCTCTTGAATTCAAATCCTAT
>NW_013709727.1:0-436 GCF_000517525.1 Limulus polyphemus | reverse complement strand
ATCGGTACAGAATGTTTATTTGGAGGGGGGTTGCTTACAAGATAATCGATATTTCATCATGTTTACTAGTACAGAGTAAACATGATCGGTACAGAATGTTTATTTGGAGGGGGGTTGCTTACAAGATAATCGATATTTCATCATGTTTACTAGTACAGAGGCAGAAAGAGAGTCGCGGAGTAAAATTTCGTGAGTTACGTAACAGAAACAAGCAGAGGAATTTAAACCTGAAAAAAAACAAAAACAACAACGTTTAAGGTGAAAAATAATCTTCTGGTTTAGTTATTTTAAGAAGTTATGAGTGAAAGCAAAGAAAATATAATAATTAGGTATGTGTATTATCAAATCCATGTTATTAAGAAACTAATGAACGCACAACCAAGATATTGATGTCTTAAGCTGATGAGGCCCGGCATGGCCAGATGGTTAGGAAGCT
>NW_013709726.1:0-436 GCF_000517525.1 Limulus polyphemus | reverse complement strand
AAACAAACAAACAATCGTCGGAGAACTCTTTTAAAGTTATCTGGCGATAATAATGCAAAGTCTAGTCCACATAAACGATAACAAATTAGTTTACTTGCTCCTCAAACTTTTCTTTACAAGCTTGTACACTTTGTAACTTTGTGAGCTATAGGCTTAAATTGCTTTACAAATGACGCTGAAACGGAAAGATCGCGACTGACGTAAAAAATAAACTTACTTGTACAACATCAATGTTTATTGATTAGGTAACTGAAAACACTGGCAAATATACTCTCTAACTGATTAACTCTATTTGTGCTTCACTGATTCACTCTGTAAGCTTATTGACTGGCTCACTCGTATTTATATCTAAGCCTTTTTTTTTGTTAGATACTTCGCAGAGTCAACTAGGTTTTTGTGACGTCACGTTAGAATATTCTTGATCTTAACGTTATGC
>NW_013709725.1:0-436 GCF_000517525.1 Limulus polyphemus | reverse complement strand
TGTTAACCTACTAGATTTTTGTCACTAGCCAGCCATGAACTTACACCGTCGTCTCATGTTAACCTAGAGATTTTGTCACTAGCCAGCCATGAACTTACACCGTCGTCTCATGTTAACCTACAGATTTTGTCACTAGCCAGCCATGAACTCACACCATCGTCTCATGTTAACCTAGAGATTTTGTCACTAGCCAGCCATGAACTTACACCTCGTCTCATGTTAACCTACAGATTTTGTCACTAGCCAGCCACGAACTCACACCTTCATCTCATGTTAACCTACAGATTTTGTCACTAGCCAGCCATGAACTTACACCTTCGTCTCATGTTAACCTAGAGATTTTGTCACTAGCCAGCCATGAACTTACACCGTCGTCTCATGTTAACCTACAGATTTTGTCACTAGCCAGCCATGAACTTACACCGTCGTCTCATGT
>NW_013709724.1:0-436 GCF_000517525.1 Limulus polyphemus | reverse complement strand
CACATTGGGTTATTATAGTCAGTATTACTTCTCATTGGACCGACACCATGCACATTGGGTTAATGTATCCAAGATGATCTTTCTTACTAAGTGCTTATATACCGAGAAACGTATGAATCATAACTAGTAACATGTGTGCCTCTAAAGGATTTTAAAGTTGATGTTAAGATTGCACATATTGTTTTTCATTGTTTTTGTAAGAGGTTTGGGGAAAAAAACAAAACTTTAACATTCAAGCATAATTTTCTAAAGTAGCTTTTTCTGTATGCACTGTGCATACTTACAGTATTTATTAGAACTGTTTTACAATATATTTTGATACAGAGGGCTGTATTACAATATACTATGGGCAAGAATGTGAACTAATGTCTGTGCTGTTGCATGAAAGTAGAACTCTAGATAACAAAATGTATGGATGTGGGACAAGCATAATTCA
>NW_013709723.1:0-436 GCF_000517525.1 Limulus polyphemus | reverse complement strand
AAGATAACTGGTCAACATTTATATACAGTAACGGGAAGATAACTCCCGTTACTGTATATAAATGTTGACCAAGATAATTGGTCAACATTTATATACAGTAACGGGAAGATAACTGGTCAATATTTATATACAGTAACGGGAAGATAACTGGTCAACATTTATATACAGTAACGGGAAGATAACTGGTCAATATTTATATACAGTAACGGGAAGATAACTGGTCAATATTTATATACAATAACAGGAAGATAACTGGTCAATATTTATATACAGTAACGGGAAGATAACTGGTCAACATTTATATACAATAACGGGAAGATAACTGGTCAATATTTATATACAGTAACAGGAAGACAATTGGTCAACATTTATATACAGTAACGGGAAGATAACTGGTCAACATTTATATACAATAACGGGAAGATAACTGGTCAAT
>NW_013709722.1:0-436 GCF_000517525.1 Limulus polyphemus | reverse complement strand
AGGTGGACTACCGTACATGTTACTACAGCCCAGAAACACGTGATTGTAGGTGGACTACCGTACATGTTACCACAGCTCAGAAACACATGATTGTAGGTGGACTACCGTACATGTTACTACAGCCCAGAAACACGTGATTGTAGGTGGACTACCGTACATGTTACTACAGCTCAGAAACACATGATTGTTGGTTTTTAAAATCAATTTCATAGTTAGTGTTCTTGACGTATTAGTTAAGAGTTAAGTCAGCAAGTACTATTGTTAAATCACTAATAGTTTTACAGAGATAACGTAGTAGCCATGCAAATTCCTTTTGTTTCTCTCATCTGTTTCTTCTCGTTTGTCTGTTCTGTTAACTTAAGTTAATTATATGTTTTAAGAATGTGTTTAAACTGAATTTGCCTAGAAGTTAAATGTTAATGAGCTGCCTTACCTA
>NW_013709721.1:0-436 GCF_000517525.1 Limulus polyphemus | reverse complement strand
GAAAACTCCAATCTGCTGTTTGTTTTCAGATAAACATAAACTCTAATCTACTGTTTGTTTTCAGATAACCATAAACTCTAATATACTGTTTGTTTTCAGATAACCATAAACTCTAATCTACTGTTTGTTTCAGATAACCATAAACTCTTATCTACTGATTGTTTCAGATAACCGAAAACTCCAATCTGCTGTTTGTTTTCAGATAACCATAAATTCTAATCTACTGTTTGTTTTCAGATAACTATAAACTCTAATCTACTGTTTGTTTTCAAATAACCATAAACTCTAATCTGCTGTTTGTTTTCAGATAAACAAAAACCCCAATCTACTGTTTGTTTCAGATAACCATAAACTCTAATATACTGTTTGTTTTCAGATAAACAAAAACCCCAATCTACTGTTTGTTTTCAGATGACCATAAACTATAATCTACTGT
>NW_013709720.1:0-436 GCF_000517525.1 Limulus polyphemus | reverse complement strand
ATCTTCTATTATTACCGTTCACTGGTACAGTATAGACGATACTGTACCAGTGAACGGTATAATAGAAGATCCGTAGTCCGGGACGATACTGTACCAGTGAACGGTATAATAAAAGATCCGTAGTCCGGGACGATACTGTACCAGTGAACGGTATAATAAAAGATCCGTAGTCCGGGACCATACTGTACCAGTGAACGATATAATAGAAGATCCGTAGTCCGGGACGATACTGTACCAGTGAACGGTATAATAAATGATCCGTAGTCCGGGACGATACTGTACCAGTGAACGGTATAATAGAATGATCCGTAGTCCGGGACCCGGACAAGGGATCTTCTATTATACCGTTCACTGATACAGTATCGTCCCGGACTACGGATCTTCTATTATACCGTTCACTGGTACAGTATCGTCCCGGACTACGGATCTTTATTAT
>NW_013709719.1:0-437 GCF_000517525.1 Limulus polyphemus | reverse complement strand
GTGGCTGCTGCCTAGAGAGAATATATATCTACAGTGGGCTGCTTAGAGAGAATATATATCTACAGTGGCGCTGCTTAGAGAGAATATATATCTACAGTGGCTGCTGCTTAGAGAGAATATATATCTACAGTGGCTGCTGCTTAGAGAGAATATATATCTACAGTGGCTGCTGCCTAGAGAGAATATATATCTACAGTGGCTGCTGCCTAGAGAGAATATATATCTACAGTGGCTGCTGCCTAGAGAGAATACATATCTACAGTGGCTGCTGCCTAGAGAGAATACATATCTACAGTGGCTGCTGCCTAGAGAGAATATATATCTACAGTGGCCGCTGCTTAGAGAGAATATATATCTACAGTGGCTGCTGCTTAGAGAGAATATATATCTACAGTGGCTGCTGCTTAGAGAGAATATATATCTGCCTAGAGTAGAAT
>NW_013709718.1:0-437 GCF_000517525.1 Limulus polyphemus | reverse complement strand
TAAAATACAGTTTTACTGAGAAGAAAATCTGATGTTCGTTAAGAAGTTCTAGAGACATTTAAAATCTGTAAGATGAAAAAGGTACTTTTATTCTTAACATGGAAATCAATTTACACTCAGACTAGTCAGTCAGACTCTGATTCCATAAATTCGCTGAAACTCTTTAGGAAAATCATTTAATTAGGATGATAGATTTTTTTGTTTGTAAAAAAAAATTAAAAAAAAATGTAATGCTTACTGAGATGCTGCCAAAATCCGCGAGGATGCAGTTACTACATTAAAAGTTATAGTATGTATTGTTTCATGGTTGCAAGCACGTAAAGAGAGAGAGAGAGTTAATTAATTAATAAACAAATTTTAATGTGAAATATGGAACTGAAAATTATAACAACCATCACTATTGTCTTTCTAAAACTAATTCTACACTATCCAGGCGA
>NW_013709717.1:0-437 GCF_000517525.1 Limulus polyphemus | reverse complement strand
AACACGTCTCTTCACCACACTATGTTACAGTTAACACGTCTCTTCACCACACTATGATACAGTTAACACATCTCTTCACCACACTATGATACAGTTAACACATCTCTTCACCAATAGTGTGGTGAAGAGACGTGTTAACTGTATCATAGTGTGGTGAAGAGATGTGGTAACTGTAATGTAGTGCTCTTCACCACACTATGATACAGTTAACACGTCTCTTCACCACACTATGATACAGTTAACACATCTATTCACCACACTATGATACAGTTAACACATCTCTTCACCACACTATGATACAGTTAACACGTCTATTCACCACACTATGTTACAGTTAACACGTCTCTTCACCACACTATGATACAGTTAACACATCTATTCACCACACTATGATACAGTTAACACTTCACCACACTATGATACAGTTAACACGTCTC
>NW_013709716.1:0-437 GCF_000517525.1 Limulus polyphemus | reverse complement strand
GAGGTAGCCTATCTTATAATATTCTTCAACGAAATGTCCGCTCTAGGTAGCCTATCTAATAATATTTTATAACGTAATGGCCATTGTCTATCTTTATTCTACCCATTCTCATATTTCTGCTTTCTATAACTCATTTTATTTATATATATATATAAAATTAAGTTCAACGTTGAAGTTCTGAGTGTATTGGGTACGCGAACGCTTTGTTGTACAAGTACTTTAGATTGTAAATACACTAACAAAGCGTTTATTCTTCTTCGGATACAAGTTCAGTGTTAACGACGTCATTTAATAAATAATTTATTTTACTCAAGGTTATAACCGTGGGAGCAGTTTCTAGTATAAACGATATATGCGGTTGACGTATGAAACAGAAAATACTTCGCCATCAAAGTGGCATGGTTACACAGGTCGGATGTTTGTTTTATTTGTGCGTG
>NW_013709715.1:0-437 GCF_000517525.1 Limulus polyphemus | reverse complement strand
TTAGTCAGTGAAACAAGAGTGGCCCAGATTTGGTGGTGGACGCTGGTAGACTATAAGTATGATAGTTAAATACTATTAGTCAGTGAGACAAGAGTGGTCCAGATTTGGTGTTGGATGCTGGTAGACTATAAGTATGATAGTTAAATACCATTAGTCAGTGAGACAAGAGTGGCCCAGATATGGTGTTGGATGCTGGTAGACTATAAGTATGATAGTTAAATACTATTAGTCAGTGAGACAAGAGTGGCCCAGATTTGGTGGTGGACACTGGTAGACTATAAGTATGATAGTTAAATACTATTAGTCAGTGAGACAAGAGCTGCCCAGATTTGGTGTTGGATGCTGGTAGATTATAAGTATGATAGTTAAATACCTTTAGTCAGTGAGACAAGAGTGGCCCAGATTTGGTGATGGACGCTGGTAGACTATAAGTATGA
>NW_013709714.1:0-437 GCF_000517525.1 Limulus polyphemus | reverse complement strand
ATAAAAATAAAATGTATAATAGCGTTTCACCAAGCCATTCGGCTTCTGTTAGTCCAAAAATTAATAAGCCATAAGATGTGTTTTATTATTTATTTGTTTCGGGTTTTCTCACCACTCTATTCAAAGGTTATCGTCGCTAGCCGTCCCTAACTTTAAACCGACAGACTAGAGGGAAGGCAGCTAGTCAAGAGCACCCACCACTATCTAATCGACTGTTACTCTTATAATGCAAGTGGCAAGCAGATTCCAGCAGCTGTCAGTTCTGAATTAAACTGAGTAAGGTGTAAAACATGACAGACAGATTTCAGCAGCTGTTAGTTCAGAATGAAACTGAATAAGGTGTTAAACATGACAAACAGATTCCAGCAGCTGCCAGTTCTGAATGAAACATAGTAAGGTGTTAAACATGACAAGCAGATTCCAGCAGCTGCCAGTTC
>NW_013709713.1:0-437 GCF_000517525.1 Limulus polyphemus | reverse complement strand
CAACAAGTCACAAATACCTGTTGTAAAGAACCTGGCTTATATGTAAAAACCTGACACTTTCTAACTTTTCAAAGTTTCATTACTTCTTCAATTTTGTCATTACAGCTTTTCTGTACTTTAGTTTTGTTATAGTAATCACTCTGTACATCTCCAATAGATTAATCTATCCTGTTTTCAATCAGATTCTTTATTCTTCTTTAAGTATTTCTTCTCCTTTAACACATCTCTCTTAAATTCCTGTCTCATTCTTCTAATTTTCAATCTTCCTTTAATTTTCTGTCTCTTTCTTTTTAATCTTTCTTAACTGTTTCGTAATTTTTAGCAAGATTTGGATCAAGCTTCTTGCCTATGTTCACATTATCTTAAGCAGCTGAATTTTAGTAAAAGTTATATTTTATTTTCATCAAAAATAATCCCACTTCTTACATAAATTATTG
>NW_013709712.1:0-437 GCF_000517525.1 Limulus polyphemus | reverse complement strand
GATTAAAATTCAAATCGATATATATATATGGTAAATAAAAACTTTTGAGTAAACATTTACAACGATATGTATATATATATACGGTAAAAAACTTCTGTTTAAAAAATCACATCGATATATATATATATATATAATATTGATGTTAATGTGTGATCACCAAATAAAACTTCTGGTTAAACATTCACAACGATATATATATATATATATAGTAAATAAAAACTTTTGTTTAAAAAATCACATCGATATATATATATATGGTGATCAATCATTCATATCAATATATATATATGTATATGGTAAATAAATCCTTCTGATTAAAAATTCAAAACGACATATATATATGGTAAATAAAAATTTCTGATTAAACACTTACAACGATGTATACATATATGGTAAATAAAACATCTGATTAAACATTTACAGCGATATATATATAT
>NW_013709711.1:0-437 GCF_000517525.1 Limulus polyphemus | reverse complement strand
TTAGTCTACGTTTTGTTTAAACATGTTTACTGAAGGATCTGGTGGCCAGTGCTGTATTGGGTTAGTCTACGTTTTGTTTAAACATGTTTACTGAAGAATCAGGTGGTCAATCCCGTATTGGGTTAGTCTACGTTTTGTTTAAACATGTTTACTGAAAGATCTGGTGGCCAGTGCTGTATTGGGTTAGTCTACGTTTTGTGTAAACATGTTTACTGAAGGATCAGGTGGTAAATCCCGTATTGGGTTAGTCTACGTTTTGTTTAAACATGTTTACTGAAAGATCTGGTGGCTAGTGCTGTATTGGGTTAGTCTACGTTTTGTTTAAACATGTTTACTGAAGGATCAGGTGGCCAGTGCTGTATTGGGTTAGTCTACGTTTTGTTTAAACATGTTTACTCAAGGATCAGGTGGCCAGTGCTGTATTGGGCTAGTCTACG
>NW_013709710.1:0-437 GCF_000517525.1 Limulus polyphemus | reverse complement strand
TTACCCGCTAGTCGAGCGCCCTAACCACCTGGCTATGCCGGGCCTTCACATAAAGGAACGAGCATTAAACTAAGGGTGTTTTACCATTTATCATCCAAATTCACGTAAACCTAAATTACAATGATCTAAAACACTACTAATTGTACTCTCTTGCTAAACACGTACTATAAGCATTTGGATATAGCATATAAAATAATAATGGCGCATCTGGAGAGGTTTTAATTGTTAGTCACATCTGTTGTTTACAAATCTAACTCTCATGCCCTTGGAGTGAAATTTTATTGAAATAAGTATTAATATGTAGACATCTATAATTACTGCGAAAATGCTCTTTACATTTTTATATGGTTTTTGGACTGTTAACGATAATAGCCCGTCTCACAAACGAAACTGCAGACAAACACTGGACTGAATTAGACAAACACTACACTGGATCA
>NW_013709709.1:0-437 GCF_000517525.1 Limulus polyphemus | reverse complement strand
TTACTATGGTGGGGAACTGTGGTGACAGTCAGTTTCTTATGAATGGTTACTATGAAGAGGAACTGTGGTGACAGTCAGTTTTTCTGAATGGCTATTATGTTGGGGAACTGTGATGACAGTGAATTTCTATGAGTGTCTACTATGGGGGGGGGACTGTGGTGACAGTTAATTTCCATGAGTGACTACTATTGTGGGGAACTGTGGTGTCAGTCATTTTCTTTTATGTGCATTTTTGTAGAAAATAGATATTAATTTGGTTAGTATGTCTTTGTCACAGGGTATAGTGAGGTTTTGTCTGTGTAACATACCTCACAAGCAAGAAGGTTGTGGTACTGATAAAGAAACAAAAAAAACACTTATAATTGTTAACTTTCAATCTCATGTTTCAGACATTACTGTGTATTAAACTATTTATTGAAACTTTCAAACACATGTTT
>NW_013709708.1:0-437 GCF_000517525.1 Limulus polyphemus | reverse complement strand
CATATAGATTGAGAAATACTAGAGTCAAACCATGAGGGAGAAAGGTTTTAGAAACTGTTCAAGATGGCTTTCTTCACCAATTAATCAAGGAACCTACGAGAAAAAAATGCTAATTTAGATTTATTGTTAACTTCAAATACAGAAATGATCAAGAGGGTATTAATTAGGGAATATCTGGGTGCAAGTGGTCATTGCTCCTTTAGGTTCAATATTTTGCAGCATATGGAGATAAGGATACTTTTGGTTACAAATTTCAAAAAACATTTTGAAAGGGATGCAACAAGAATTATCTATTATTTATTGGGCAGCTGAGTTATTTGGAGACACTCATCAGATGTGGAAAATGTTTCAATATTCAAGGTAAACATAGGGTAGCTGCAATTAACAGTAAGATTTCTTTAAATACATTAAGGGTAAACAAAATGTTAGGATGGGAA
>NW_013709707.1:0-437 GCF_000517525.1 Limulus polyphemus | reverse complement strand
ACCCTGATTTGGACACCTATCACCTATATTATTATTAAAACACATAATCACACTCATATGGACACCTATCACCTATATTATTATTAAAACACATAATCACACTCATATGGACAACTACCATCTAGATTATTTTTCAAACACATAACGACCATGTTATGGACACAACTATCACCTAAACTATTTTAAAAACACATAATGACCCCTATATGGACACAACTAACACCTAGATCATGTTTAAAACACATAATGACCCTCATATGGACAACTATCACCTTAATTATGTTTAAAACACATAATGACTCTGATATGGATACAACTATCACCTAGATTATGTTTAAAACACATAATGACACTCTTATAGGCACAATTATCACCTAACTTATGTTTCAAACACACAGTAAGTCTGATATGGATAATTATCACCTAAATTATGTTAA
>NW_013709706.1:0-437 GCF_000517525.1 Limulus polyphemus | reverse complement strand
AAGAATGGACTGGGCCTATAAATGACAAATTTAAGACGGACTGGGCCTATAAGTGGCACATACCAAAAATGGACTGGACCTATAAATGGCAAATCCAAGAATGGACTAGGCCTATAAATGGCAAATTTAAGAACGGACTGGGCCTATAAGTGGCACATCCAAGAATGGACTTGACCTATAAATTGCAAATCCAAGAATGGACTGGGACTCGCGTTTATTTATAAACTAAATTTACCATTTCGGTGTTTAGAGAAAAAATAATGCAAAAAAGTATAAATAATCTTTACTGAGCTCCTCAATAAATAGTGTTTTTGTTGGCGATTTACTATAATTACAGTTTAACCTCCAGTGTGTACACATTCAAGTTGGAACAAGTTGAACAATTTTCTCTACAAAGAATGCTTAGCTATAGAAAACTTTTTCAATCCATCTCATTT
>NW_013709705.1:0-437 GCF_000517525.1 Limulus polyphemus | reverse complement strand
CTAACTTTGCGCGAAATTAAAGTGTTCTGTGAACATAATACTTGTGATCAAATATTATATTTTTCTGAACTTAAAAACAAAGCGTAGCATTTCCTTACATGTTTTTTTCACGTATAAAGCTTTAATACGATATAAAATTAGTTATGAAAACATTCACAAAACCCAATTCAATGAGAGAAGAAAACAAATACCAAAAACGTATGTAAATAAAATATATAATTCTAAGTAACATATTCAAAATAATATTCTAATAAAGAATAAAAATTCCCATAACATCATAATAAAATAAAAAACCAGTGATGCAACACCCGAATATCAAAATCAAGTGTGAAACTAGTAAAACTGGCCAGAAAACGTCATAATCAGATGTCAAACCAGTAAAGTTAGGTCAAAATATGACAATCAGATATAGAAATAGTAAAGTTAAGCCGGAATAT
>NW_013709704.1:0-437 GCF_000517525.1 Limulus polyphemus | reverse complement strand
TATCCATAGTACACAGTCTATTCATAGTACACCGTCTATTCATAGTACACCGTCTATCCATAGTACACCGTCTATCCATAGTACACCGTCTATCCATAGTTCACCGTCTATCCAGAGTACACCGTCTATCCAGAGTACACCGTCTATCCATAGTTCACCGTCTATCCAAAGTACACCGTCTATCTATAGTACACCGTCTATCCATAGTTCACCGTCTATCCAAAGTACACCGTCTATCCATAGTACACCGTCTATCCATAGTACACAGTCTATCCATAGTACACCGTCTATCCATAGTACACCGTCTATCCATAGTACACCGTCTATCCATAGTACACAGTCTATCCATAGTTCACCGTCTATCCATAGTACACCGTCTATCCATAGTACACCGTCTATCCATAGTTCACCGTCTATCCATAGTACACCGTCTATCC
>NW_013709703.1:0-437 GCF_000517525.1 Limulus polyphemus | reverse complement strand
TATATATATATATAAGCACCCTTTGATTACTCTCCAAAAAAGTATGTAACATCTCATTGACAACATTCTGTTATTTCTTTGGCTGGTCAATCTAGATGTTTCACCTACCAGAAATATTTTCACTGCATATCATAAACGTTTCCATCCAGTGGAATGGGAAACAGTGAGTGATGACCTGGTTGACTGTACTAAAGAGACTCCAAAATAAGTTTTGGCACTGCTATATGAAACTTTATCTGAAGATTAGCTCGTTACTGCCAATTTCTTGCACATGGATCGTCCATTTTTTCAATCCTAGATATCCAATCCTACTCAGAATAAGTTCTTCATCAACGGCGTTGTGGTATCTCTGAATAAGAATATTCACGCTACTAGAGTAATTACAATAGCAAATTCAAAGGTTTCGAAGGTTTAATTGACAAGAACAAATTAAAAGG
>NW_013709702.1:0-325 GCF_000517525.1 Limulus polyphemus | reverse complement strand
CTCTCGGTGTAAGCGGACAGAACGCCCTTGAGTGCTTCCTCGGTGTCCTTGTCCAGATTGCCGGTGGTGCGGATGGTCTCCATCACAGCGGCACCGGCGGCATCATTCTCGAGATATTCGTACAGACCCTTTTCGTATTCGGCCACATCGGCCACCTTGACCTTGACCAGAAGATCATGGATGGTGGCATACAGGAACAAGAAGAACACCGACGGCACCCCCGATGAGAACTGGAACAAGGCCATTGCCAACAAGGCCTTCCGTCAGTGCTTCTCCAAGGGCATGGTGCTGAACAAGTTCTTCGCCCGTTACAACCCCATCAATC
>NW_013709701.1:0-437 GCF_000517525.1 Limulus polyphemus | reverse complement strand
GGGCAGAGCACAGATCGCCCATTGTGTAGCTTTGTGCTTAATTACAAACAAACAAACAATCATTCACAACTGAAGTCATTGTATGACTCGAGCTCCGCGTTGTTAGTATCACAGTATTAATATACCATTGTAGTTGGTTGCTGACACATCCTTGATATTAGTAAGATTATGATAGTCATGCTAAGTTCGATATGAAGTCATCAAGTATCAACTACCGATGTTAAATACAAGACAGAATTATTAACTGTTCAGACTAGTATTAAAGTAGTAGTGTGTGCAAGAAAACATTTTACGTGATCAAGTAATATTAAAATAAATTTATTAAGTGCAATGAGAAGTTTAGAAAATCACATAAACAGCTTCAAAACGTATTACCCTAATATGAAGTGTTTAGTGCTAACAATAGTGTAGAAAAGAACTGCAACACACAAAATATT
>NW_013709700.1:0-437 GCF_000517525.1 Limulus polyphemus | reverse complement strand
CGGTTGGCCTTGGGATAGTGCTGTGGATTTCGAAGTAAGCGAACCGGGTTCGAATCCGTGAGATAAAATAACAAAATTCTATGCACTTTAAACTATCAGTGTGCTATAAGAGCGACAGTTACTCCCTTAGCATGGGCGGTGGGTGGTAGGGTGCTACTGATTGGTTGACTTCCTTCTGTTCAATAACTACAAATTAAGGATGACGGCGGGTAGCTTTAGTAGGTCTTCCATAAAGATGAAATATAAAACTTTATATCAAAACTCATTTGTCTTCACCTAAATATTTTTGATACGCAACTCGTTAAATTTGTGTCCTGTTTTACTTATATCGTTAAATACTTTTTTTAAACAACAGACCAAACGCTTTCAGATATTTATATCGTTATATTTGGTGAAAGAAATATCATGCTGTCGTTCAAAATTCATTGTTCTAATAC
>NW_013709699.1:0-437 GCF_000517525.1 Limulus polyphemus | reverse complement strand
GGTAGTGATGGGGATTCGAACCCGCGACCCACAGATTGCGAGTGGAGCGCCCTAACACCTGGCCATGCCAAACCTTAAGTAAAAGTAAAACACATTGTCCTATATACATGAAGAGGTGGCGGGTGCCGTCTGAAGCTGAGAGAGAAAGCCGTGAAGAAGCCGTTCATAGAAGGAGATATAAGTTACAGACTATGCTTAAATACCAGATTCTCAAGTTACAGGTGCTACCCACGTGGCTAATTGTCACTCTCGCTACAATATAAGAGATGTTGTATCACTGAAGCATCCCCTCTGATTTGCCAGTAGAAAATTTTACCGTCCAGTATGCTTCACTTGATAGCAATCTTTCCCGCGAAAAGTACATGTGACACTAGCTGAGTGATCCAGTTTAGTAGGTAACTAAAGCGAGAACATTTAATGACTCCCTTGACCACCAT
>NW_013709698.1:0-437 GCF_000517525.1 Limulus polyphemus | reverse complement strand
CATGAACTAGATATAGTTGATTTACTCACGAGCACTGGTTAAGTTGGTTAGTGGTAAGTAATCAAATAAAGGACAGTGATCTAGGTATGACAGGACCAAGTATGAAACTCATGACGCATGAACTAGATACAGTTGATTTACTCACTAGCACTGGTTAAGTTGGTTAGTGGTAAGTAAAATAACCAATTAATTAAAATTATGATTAAATCAATTGTCACAAAAAATCAACTGATCAAAATAAGTATTTCAAATTTTTACCATTTTCAATTATTCTACCTATCCAAGTAATTTAAACATTGCCACTGTGATTTCTCATTATTATTTGATTAATTTAAAGTTGTTCAGTTTAATGGATTAGTGTCATGACTCAAGAAACATATCAACGAATCAGAATTACTATTTACGATTATTCCAACAACTCAAGTCTCTTGTGAGAA
>NW_013709697.1:0-437 GCF_000517525.1 Limulus polyphemus | reverse complement strand
ATCAAATTGATTTTTTGTTCAATAAAAATACTTTCAAATGCGACTGTAGCTTCTTTTCTCCAAAACTTTGTCTTAAAAATAAGGGTGCGTCTTATACACCGGTGCGAAAAATATATTCCGAAAAATAGGGTAATCTTAAATCTATATATTAAGCTGATATGGAAATAAACTTTTTATATTTAGTAATTAATTAATAATAACAATATTCAAAATTATTTTAAACATTACCTATAATACATAATAAAAACGAAGCAAAAATGAACTATTTTTAATCCTATGCTTTCTTACTAATTCCATAGAAAAGCGTGACAGCATTACAGGCAATAACAGCACGTGACCAACAAAAAACGATTCTTCGAACCCGACATTAAAGATAAATTACTTCTGACGCATATTATTGTTTAGCCATAGACGATATATTGTTTGTTTGTTATGGA
>NW_013709696.1:0-437 GCF_000517525.1 Limulus polyphemus | reverse complement strand
AAAAAAATGTACCAGTATGAACAAATGTACCAGTATGAACAAATGTAATAATATGAAAAATGTACCAGTGTGAAAAAATGTACCAGTATTAAAAAATGTACCAATATGAACAAATGTACCAGTATGAACAAATGTATCAGTATGAACAAATGTACCAGTATGAAAAAAATGTACCAATATGAAAAAAGGTACCAGTATGAAAAAATGTACCTGTTTTTGAACAAATGTACCAGTATGAAAAAAATGTATCAGTATGAAAAAATGTACTGTTTTTGAACAAATGTACCAGTATGAAAAAAATGTATCAGTATGAACAAATGTACCAGTATGAACAAATGTAATAATATGAAAAATGTACCAGTGTGAAAAAATGTACCAATATGAACAAATGTACCAGTATGAACAAATGTATCAGTATGAACAAATGTACCAGTATG
>NW_013709695.1:0-437 GCF_000517525.1 Limulus polyphemus | reverse complement strand
TATATTTTACAGAGAACGTGCCATGTAACTTTGACTACTCCCAGTGAGTCACATTATATATTTTACAGAGAATGTGCCATGTAACTTTGACTACTCCCAGTGAGTCACATTATATCTTTTACAGAGAACGTGCCATGTAACTTTGACATTATCAAATGATGACATCTCGTCTCCATGGTGAATGGCTTGTTGCAATAATACACAAATATTATCTTAGTTCCACGTGACGTCTTGTTCGAGTGAATGAAAACGTTCTCTCTCGCTGTATCAATGATAAGCTTAGTGCTTATAAGGCTATAATTTGGGGTTTAATCCTTCATGCTGGCACAGTGAAGAGAGTCCATTGAACAGCTTTGTAGTTAAGCAAAAGCTAAAGTTAACCTGGAGGTGAACGTTAGTGCTGTAAATATACTTTTAGAACGTATGAGTATGTTTAG
>NW_013709694.1:0-437 GCF_000517525.1 Limulus polyphemus | reverse complement strand
TATATCATTCTAACGTGTTTCAAGGCCAATATAACGTAACGCTTGAAGGCCTGTATCATATATCAGTCTAATGTGTTTCAAGGCCAATATAACGGAACGCTTGAAGGCCTGTATCATATATCATTCTAACGTGTTTAAATGGATATATAAACAAAATTTTACAAAGACGTATATTTATCAAAAGTGAAAAAAAACTAACCGAATATCTATCTTTACCACGAGGTGGTGCCACATGTGTCATACTAGAACAGTAATCCTTCTTTTATTAGATGTGATTGGATATCAATTTGAATATAAAGTGAAACACAACTGGGACTTAATTGTTATTATAAAACCGAATATAATGTCTTTTGGTGATAACATCCCATAACACTGATTGATAACATCCTATAACACAAGCTGGTTGATAACATCTTATAACACAAGTTGGCTGATAG
>NW_013709693.1:0-437 GCF_000517525.1 Limulus polyphemus | reverse complement strand
TCCCCTGTCACCATGAATCTCATGTAGGTAAGTTTTGATTAGTTTCATTTTTTAAATGCTTTGTTCTCCTCTAGCAACCATAACTGGTAACATTAGAAGAATTCTCAATGCAGTGTACATTTCTACATTTGGGAACAGAGAGATATAATTTCTTTCCCTACTAGATACTACAATTAATAAACTAAGATCACTCCTAGTAGGATAGATACTAACAATGCTTTGAGTTCATCACAGAGCTCCAAGGCATTAATGTTTCTTGAATGAAACTATTCATGTGTAAGAGTAATATCAAGGTACTTACAGTAGTACTAACTTATTGTTAACTTCTAATACAGAAATGGTTGATAAGGAAGAGATTGAGGAATATCTGGATGCAAGTGATCATTGCTCAGACAAATTTGATGTTTGATCTTAATACTTAACTTAAAAACCAGATA
>NW_013709692.1:0-437 GCF_000517525.1 Limulus polyphemus | reverse complement strand
CATTTGATTGAAAATGTGATACACAGCTGAACGATACTGTCTCATTTCCAACAGTTGCACTTTACTTGGTGTTACATAATATATCCTATGTCTCATTTCCAACAGTTGCACTTTACTTGGTGTTACATAATATATCCTATGTCTCATTTCCAACAGTTGCACTTTACTTGGTGTTACATAATATATCCTATCTCTCATTTCCAACAGTTGCACTTTACTTGGTGTTACATAATATATCCTATGTCTCATTTCCAACGGTTGCACTTTACTTGGTGTTACATAATATATCCTAGGTATCAGGCATATCATAGTAAATTACCGACATAAGGTGGCCTCTTAGCCAAAACAGAACCAACAGGGTTGAGATCTGTAGATTGTGCTGGTTATGGTGTTGAAAATTACTGCTAATTGCTAAATCCCTGAAAATATGTCCAAGC
>NW_013709691.1:0-437 GCF_000517525.1 Limulus polyphemus | reverse complement strand
GTTGTTGTAGGTTTTAAACAGTGGTAGTTAATACTACTGTTGTTGTAGGTTTTAAACACTGGTTGGTAATACTACTGGTGTTGAAGGTTTTAAACAGTGGTTGGTAATACTACTGGTGTTGTAGGTTTTAAACAGTGGTTGGTAATACTACTGTTGTTGTAGGTTTTAAACACTACCAGTTGTATTACCAACCAGTGTCTAAAACCTACAACAACAGTAGTATTACCAACCACTGTCTACAACCTACAACAACAGTAGTATTACCAACCACTGTCTACAACCTACAACAACAGTAGTATTACCAACTTGTAGGTTTTAAACAGTGGTTGGTAATACTACTGGTGTTGTAGGTTTTAAACAGTGGTTGGTAATACTACTGTTGTTGTAGGTTTTAAACACTGGTTGGTAAATCTACTGTTGTTGTAGTTTTTAAACAC
>NW_013709690.1:0-437 GCF_000517525.1 Limulus polyphemus | reverse complement strand
TTTTCACACAGTTCTGATGATTAGATTTAATCGTTTATAAATTGTAACAGTGTGCACTAATGGAAATATATTTTTACACAGCTCCAACCAGTGACTTAATGCCTACAGGTTGTACTAATGGAAGGACATTTTCACACAGTTCTGATGATTGATTTAATGTTTATAAATTGTAACAGTGTGCACTAATGGAAATATATTTTTACACAGCTCCAACCAGTGACTTAATGCCTACAGGTTGTACTAATGGAAGGACATTTTCACACGGCTCTGATGATTGATGTAATGTTTATAAATTGTAACAGTGTGTACTAATGGAAATATATTTTTCACACAGCTCCAACCAGTGACTTAATGCCTACAGGTTGTACTAATGGAAGGACATTTTCACACAGTTCTGATGATTGATTTAATGTTTATAAATTGTAACAGTGTGTACT
>NW_013709689.1:0-437 GCF_000517525.1 Limulus polyphemus | reverse complement strand
ACCAACTTTCTTGATCTTCTATAATCTTCTAAATCTCCTGTCATACCTGTCAATGTAAATTTCTTAACTTTATGATATACTCTTTGTGAGCCAATCTGGTTTTACTTGTAGTTACCCTTTCTTTCTACAAAGAATATGTTTACCTTAAATATTTAAAAATTTATCTTTAAAAATTTTCCACATCTAATCAGTGTGTCAAAAATAACTCAGCTGCCCTACAAGGTAGGCTGCAGCAGATGTCATGGTGTCACTGTTGTACACTTCACTAGGCACGCAATTTTGCACATTCCAAAACAAACAGAAACAGTGGAATCTAAATTGGCAGGTGCTGTTCGCAGTAGATGTTTGATTTTCAAGTCATGAAGCATTTATTTAATGTAACTCAAATGATTAAATCTCGTTTGTACTGTTGTATTCATTCATGGGGTCTGTTGTGT
>NW_013709688.1:0-437 GCF_000517525.1 Limulus polyphemus | reverse complement strand
GAGAATGTAACCACTGTTTTTTTTTCCTAATTTGTTACCTACTTTTATTGACCTTGATTCTCTTTATGACAAATGTTTTCTATGTCTGGTCAGTGCTGTTTGTTTCAATTTTGCAAGAGAATTAACATCAGTTGTTTATACCTTGTGTTGGTTTTTCATTAATGTGGGTGGATCTAGCTCCATCCACATTAACAAATTTCTTTGTACAGCTGATCCATCTTGCTTATCATGGTGTTTCTAACCACCTTAATTATGGATTTCAATTTATATCTCATTACATTCCTTGTTTGGCAATGGCTTTGACCTCATGGTTTCTGTACCCTTTAATGGACATCTTACAGGTTGGCATAGAAATGAATATGCATATTTTTTTGCTATTTTACTTACATCACATCACTGTCTTCTCAGTTTCATGATTCTGTTTGGTGTCTGTAATT
>NW_013709687.1:0-437 GCF_000517525.1 Limulus polyphemus | reverse complement strand
AAGCCTATATGAATGGATTCATTAAAACCAAACAGAAGGCAGGAGAAGCCTAAATAAATGTATTCATTAAAACCAAACAGAAGGCAGGAGAAGCCTATATGAATGGATTCATTAAAACCAGACAGAAGGAAGGAGAAGCCTATATGAATGTATTCATTATAACCAGACAGAAGGAAGGAGAAGCCTATATGAATGGATTCATTAAAACCAAACAGAAGGCAGGAGAAGCCTAAATAAATGTATTCATTAAAACCAAACAGAAGGCAGGAGAAGCCTATATGAATGGATTCATTAAAACCAGACAGAAGGCAGGAGAAACCTATATGAATGTATTCATTAAAACCAGACAGAAGGAAGGAGAAGCCTATATGAATGTATTCATTAAAACCAGACAGAAGGAAGGAGAAGCCTATATGAATGGATTCATTAAAACCAGA
>NW_013709686.1:0-437 GCF_000517525.1 Limulus polyphemus | reverse complement strand
GTGTGTAAGATTGTAAGAGCAGTTTGACACTTTCATGGTAGTCTATATTGTGTGTAAAATTGTAAGAACAGTTTGACACTTTCATGGTAGTCTATATAGTGTGTAAAATTGTAAGAGTTTGACACTTTCATGGTAGTCTATATAGTGTGTAAAATTGTAAGAGCAGTTTGACACTTTCAGACAAACCAAATTTCGACTCTGAAGGAATGAAGATCTCGTGTAATATCTTCTCTGGCGGAAGACTTTCGACACGTCGTCCACTACACTACAACAGTCACTTGCCGTCCATTGAACTAAGATTCATCATGAACCCTCTGCCTAAACAATCTATCAAAAAATAAGTGAATGAGTGTTTTTGACTAAACACCTGAAGAGTAGTTTTCATATAAGAAACGTTTAGAACTTTCTACTCTCGTGAGAAGGTAAACAACAAAAGA
>NW_013709685.1:0-437 GCF_000517525.1 Limulus polyphemus | reverse complement strand
GAAAACACACACCTGTTTGTTCATGGTGTATGAATATAAAGAAAACACACACCTGTTTTTCATGGTGTACGTATATAAAGAAAACACACACCTGTTTGCTCATGGTGTATGTATATAAATAAAACACACCTGTTTGTTCATGGTGTATGAATATAAAGAAAACACACGCCTGTTTGTTCATGTTGTATGTATATAAAAACACACACCTGTTTGTTCATGGTGTATGTATAAAGAAAACACACACCTGTTTGTTCATGGTGTATTATATAAAGAAAACACACACCTGTTTGTTCATTGTGTATGTATAAAGAAAACACACACCTGTTTGTTCATGGTGTATGTATATAAAGAAAACACACACCTGTTTGTTCATGGTGTATGAATATAAAAAAACACAGCTGTTTGTTCATGGTGTATGTATATAACGAAAACACACA
>NW_013709684.1:0-437 GCF_000517525.1 Limulus polyphemus | reverse complement strand
ATAGATATAGAGATAACCAGATATAGATAGATAGATAGATAGATATAGAGATACCAGATATAGATAGATAGATAGATAGATATAGAGATAACCAGATATAGATAGATAGATAGATATAGAGATAACCAGATATAGATAGATAAATAGATATAGAGATAACCAGATATAGATAGATAGATAGATATAGAGATAACCAGATATAGATAGATAGATATAGAGATAACCAGATATAGATAGATAGATAGATATAGAGATAACCAGATATAGATAGATAGATAGATATAGAGATAACCAGATATAGAGATAACCAGATATAGATAGATAGATATAGAGATAACCAGATATAGATAGATAGATAGATATAGAGGTAACCAGATATAGATAGATAGATATAGATGTAACCAGATATAGATAGATATAGAGGTAACCAGATATAG
>NW_013709683.1:0-437 GCF_000517525.1 Limulus polyphemus | reverse complement strand
AGTTGTACTTTATATCTACTGTAATTAACAGGATGTGTTGACATCTGTTTTGTTCTTGAGTATATTCAGTTGTACTTTATATCTACTGTAATTAACAGGATGTGTTGACATCTGTTTTGTTCATTCAGTTGTACCTTATATCTACTGTAATTAACAGGATGTGTTGACATCTGTTTTGTTCTTCAGTATACTCAGTTGTACTTTATATCTACTGTAATTAACCAGATGTGTTGACATCTGTTTTGTTCTTGAGGATATTCAGTTGTACCTTATATCTAATGTAATTAGCAGGATGTGTTGACATCTGTTGTGTTCTTGAGTATATTCAGTTGTACCTTATATCTACTGTAATTAACAGGATGTGTTGACATCTGTTTGTCTTGAGTATATTCAGTTGTACCTTATATCTACTGGTAATTACAGGATGTGTTGACATA
>NW_013709682.1:0-437 GCF_000517525.1 Limulus polyphemus | reverse complement strand
GTCTATATAATACTGTCTACCTGTTTACCGGTCTATATAATACTGTCTACCTGTTTACCGGTCTATATAATACTGTCTACCTGTTTACCGGTCTATATAATACTGTCTATCTGTTTACCTCTCTCTATAATACTGTTTAGTTGTTTACCTCTCTCTATAATACTGTCTACCTGTTTACCGGTCTATATAATACTGTCTACCTGTTTACCGGTCTATATAATACTGTCTATCTGTTTACCTCTCTCTATAATACTGTCTATCTGTTTACCTCTCTCTATAATACTGTCTATATAATACTGTCTACCTGTTTACCTCTCTCTATAATACTGTCTACCTGTTTACCGGTCTATATAATACTGTCTACCTGTTTACCTCTCTCTATAATACTGTCTACCTGTTTACCGGTCTATATAATACTGTCTACCTGTTTACCGGTC
>NW_013709681.1:0-437 GCF_000517525.1 Limulus polyphemus | reverse complement strand
AAAATGTGTAAATAAATATAGCACAATCGTAACAAAGTACTGTCAAAGCGATCGTAACAGACATTTATTATTTTAACCAAAGACAACAAAATTGCATAAAACAATTGTGCATCTAGGATTTCAAGTACGTACCCTTTACCCCTAATGATCAAGTCCATTTTTTTATGTTCTAATTCCGCCATTCACACAACTGTTCATAGGAAGAAAGTTCAAATTTTAACAATTTTGAATACCTAAATACAAAAATTTCAAGCCTTTCCAGGTAGTTTAAGTATACTTACATTTGGTATCATTTAGCAACCTATCTTCACACTTCCTACCGTTTTGAAGTTTTCCTATAGTAGGGGCTGAAACTGTGTACATAGTGCACTAATTGGGGTCTCACCAAAACACATGTTGACAATGACATTTATGCCTTTAAATATAAATTCTATAAA
>NW_013709680.1:0-437 GCF_000517525.1 Limulus polyphemus | reverse complement strand
GACAGTCTATTTTTCATTTCTCCACTTTGGTCTCCCTCCTCACTTCTCATTCCATTTCCTTTTATCCCCTCTCTGATCCTGCCTATTGTCTTTTTCACCCAGTTTACAGTTAGCCAGTCTACAGTTGATGTGTGTTGGTCATCCTCCATAACATTCTTGAACCACCCTTCACATGTCTTCTATGTTACATCTATCAATTCCTTGTTTTACCATTCCTTGCTCTTTCCTTTGACATAATGTCAACCTCTTTTGTATTAATTGGTATTGTGAGGAGCTTCAATTGCCATTTTGTTTGCAAGTTATGGTGTATCTGGTCACCAAGTTTTGCTATTTTATTCTCCTGTGTAGGAGGTTCTTTCACATTTAGGGCCTCTGGCTTCCCTAGGACCATTCCTTTGAAGTAGGCACACATGTGGCTTTTACAGTGGACCTCATGA
>NW_013709679.1:0-437 GCF_000517525.1 Limulus polyphemus | reverse complement strand
GGGGGGCTGAAGTTTAGTGAAACATCTTGAAAGCCTGCAAACTTAGTTCCTCGCATAGTTTATCATTAAAATAATAATGTCAAAAATATGGGTTAATTTGAACTCAATTACTCCAGTGTTCTGAATGAGTAACTATAGAAATATAAGCTGCTGATGGCGTCGTTTATCTTTATCTATGTATTAATATTTATGGAAAACGGGCAATATCTGTAAGTACAAAATGCGCTAATTAAGCTTTAAGTCATGGCTAGAAAGGGCGAATTCATTCATACTGTTTATACCGGATGTTGGTACAGTATCAATTCATTTTGGACCAAGTCTAGTAAAGGAAATGCTCGTGCAAGCCCCGCCCTTGTGCTGAGTATTATTGGTCACGAGTAGCTTTTCCAACTGTCAATACGTCTTCATAGAACCCTGTTTCAAGAAAGACTAGGACT
>NW_013709678.1:0-437 GCF_000517525.1 Limulus polyphemus | reverse complement strand
GTTTAAAGATTATTTCGGTGAATTTGAAAAAGTCCATGTTGGTTAATATCTTCAAGATCACCACATTTGCCGCAAGATTCAGTTTCGTCAACTGATTTAAAGTTGCATTGATTTTTTTTCAACAAAATTCTATAAAAACCCATACACTATGCAAAGCAGAAAAATACCGGAATCGAATAATGTATAAAAATAACACTGATGTTAAAACAGATCTTTAAGCGCTGGAATTTAATAGTTGTTGTTTTTACATTATAAGCAAGAACTAACAAAAGATTTCAACAGACCATGCTCTAAGTTCTAATGATAATGGTTTAACTCAGTGACAAGGGATAAATCTAATGATAGATTGGGTTTCACTTTTATTTTTAGAATTTTTAACAGCTCGTCTGCTGAAGAATTTACATGGATAAATTGATATTATCAATGTTTCCTGAAAT
>NW_013709677.1:0-437 GCF_000517525.1 Limulus polyphemus | reverse complement strand
AACTAACCCTAACCGCCTGCGCTTATCATTTAATGAGAATTACTTTTAACGCCTTAATTTCTCTAACTATTTATCGTTTCAAGTATCATATTTTTATTTCCTTTTTTACGCTTTTTATCTTAACATGCATAATTTTATCACTCTAATATCATTTTACTTGATATCAGATCATAATTTTTTTTAGCAATTGACCGGGTTGGACTCCCGCGGGGTAGTTCACTGCACGTGTTTGCCGTAAAACAAACAAACCATTCGACCATTGCTGTGCTTTGGTGTCACAAGAAGTTGTTGGTTACATTTTTGTTTGCTCCAAAAAAAACTCTGGGACGGGCGTGGCCAGTTATTAGTGTGGTTGGACTGTGAATCCCGTTCACTTTAGGCTGTGAGTGCACTATAAGAGTGACAGGCAAATCCTAATATTCGATTGGACAAGAGTG
>NW_013709676.1:0-437 GCF_000517525.1 Limulus polyphemus | reverse complement strand
ATGTTAATACTTGAAATAAACGACCTTATAACACCAAAATGAAGTTTTTATTGGTGTATAAAAGTCATTAATACTAGAAATAAACGACCTAATAACACCAAATGTAGTTTTTTGGGTGTATAGAAGACATGTTAATACTAGAAGTAAATGACCTTATAACACAAAAATGAAGTTTTTATTAGTGTATAAAAGACATTAATACTAGATATAAACGACCTTATAACACCGAAATGAAGTTTAATTGGTGTATAGAAGACATGTTAATACTAGAAGTAAATGACCTTATAACACAAAAATGAAGTTTTTATTAGTGTATAAAAGACATTAATACTAGATATAAACGACCTTATAACACCGAAATGAAGTTTAATTGGTGTATAAAATACATTAATACTGGAAATAAACGACCTTATAACACCATATGTAGTTTTTATGGG
>NW_013709675.1:0-437 GCF_000517525.1 Limulus polyphemus | reverse complement strand
TTCCATTGGTCTCAATTAGTGGGCATCCTTGGAATCACTCATTCCTTTGGGTCGGGCCCACATGCATTCCCTTCAGTAGCAATTTACCAAAAGAGATAGAACCTCACATGCCAGTGGAGAAGGAGATGATTGTATTAGAAAATGGCCTGTTCCATGGCCTAAATGGACAAGGTGCTATGCTGTGAGAGTTGGGTTTCTCATAAAAAGGGACAAATCTATTCTTATTCCCACCTTAAGCTCTTTTATCCGAATGTGAAGCTCTGCCAATTGGTGGGAAGAAGTGAGAAGAAGCCAGTCATCCATATAATATTGAGTGTGAATGCTCAATGAGTGAAGTTGATGTGAAAAGAAATCTGACAATCCGGTAAAAGACGTATGAGGCAGATGTGAGGCCGAAAGGTAGAGTAACAAAAAATAGAAAAAACCTAGTCTCTTGT
>NW_013709674.1:0-437 GCF_000517525.1 Limulus polyphemus | reverse complement strand
GATTTTTTCAACGACAATGGGGTGATATAGTATAAG
This sequence comes from Limulus polyphemus, assembly GCF_000517525.1. Lineage (NCBI taxonomy): Eukaryota > Metazoa > Arthropoda > Merostomata > Xiphosura > Limulidae > Limulus > Limulus polyphemus. Next base: position 401 of record NW_013709674.1, on the reverse strand, counting down.
TGTTTCTGACGCTATGTTTACTAAAATTACGCACATACGTACATAAATATTATGAACGTCGTCTAATGTAGGAGATATATGTACGTGCGTGTGTGTGTGTGTGTGTGCATAGACGGCGATTTTGAAATAAACAAATAAATAAATGTCTAGATAAATAAATAAATATATATAATACATCCAGAGAGATATTCTATCACACACACACACACGTACTTATATATGTCCTTGTTTTGATGTCGATAAACTGCCTTCATTTTCACTTCTGATTACAATAGCAAGATATATATATATCATTAAATAAAACCAATATTAAAGTTCCTGTTTTATATTAATCTGTCTACACTTGCCCAAGCCGTCGCTTTCAACCGAAATACTTTTAATGGTTGTGATTAATAGCTTTT
>NW_013709673.1:0-437 GCF_000517525.1 Limulus polyphemus | reverse complement strand
GAATTTATTGCACCAGGGATAGGGTACAGTATGTAGAATATGTACTGCACCAGAGATAGGGTAAACTATTTACAGTATTTACTATACCTGGATAGGGTACAGTATGTAGAGTATTTACTGCACCAGGTAAAGGGCACAGTATGTAGAGTATTTACTGCACCAAGGATATGTAAATATGTAGAGTATTTACTACACCAGGAATAGAGTACACTATGTATAGTATTTACTACACCAGGGATAGGGAACTCTATGTAGAGTATTCACTGCACCAGGGATAGGGTACAGTTTGTAGAGTGTTTACTCCACCAGAGATATAGTACACTATGTAGAGTATTTACTATACCAGAATAGGGTAAACTATGTAGAGTATTTACTGTACCAGAAATAAGGTACAGTATTTAGAGTATTTATTCTACACCAGGGATAGGGTAAAGTAT
>NW_013709672.1:0-437 GCF_000517525.1 Limulus polyphemus | reverse complement strand
CATAGCCTGTAGGACTACGTATCAGAGGGTTACACCGACTCTACAATTCATAGCCTGTAGGACTACGTATCAGAGGGTTCCATCGACTCTGTAATACATAGCCTGTAGGACTACGTATCAGAGGGTTACACCGACTCTATAATACATAGCCTGTAGGACTATGTATCAGAGGGTTCCATCGACTCTGTAATACATAGCCTGTAGGACTACGTATCAGAGGGTTACACCGACTCTATAATACATAGCCTGTAGGACTATGTATCAGAGGGTTACACCGACTCTATAATACATAGCCTGTAGGACTACGTATCAGAGGGTTACACCGACTCTACAATTCATAGCCTGTAGGACTACGTATCAGAGGGTTCCATCGACTCTGTAATACATAGCCTGTAGGACTACGTATCAGAGGGTTACACCGACTCTATAATATAGCC
>NW_013709671.1:0-437 GCF_000517525.1 Limulus polyphemus | reverse complement strand
ACTTCCGCTTACATACAGAGTATCTAACTTTAAAATATCAGGTTTTGGTTTTTACTGGGTAAATACAAAACTGCTTGGCTCCTAATTTATGATATTTGCATTACCGGATTCAGCGTTTGGTAAATAGAGTTACTTTACATGTTCTCAAGTTTCTACTCCTACTATAAAAAAAAAAACTTTGTTATTGCTGAATTTAGCGCAAAGCTGTTTCGAGGGCTGTTTGTGCTAACTATTCCTAATTTTGAAGTGTCAGACACGAGAGGGAAGGTAGCTGGCCGACACCACTCTGCCAATGTGTGGCTACTCTAATAGAATTGTAAAATATTATTTGTCACTATGGCAACCATTACCCTTGAGTGCGGAGTTGTTATTTTTTTTCAAATTTTTTTTTTCGTTATTTTTAATTTTTTTCTAATTGTTTTTTTCGTTTTATTTTT
>NW_013709670.1:0-437 GCF_000517525.1 Limulus polyphemus | reverse complement strand
TTGAATACAGAACCGTTCTGTTGGTGATATAGACTAACGTTACCAGTAACAAAACAATTGAATCAGAACCGTTCTATGGTGATATAAACTGACATTACCAGCAACAAAACAATAAACAATTAAACAGAGAACCGTTCTGTTGGTGATATAAACTCACATTACCAGCAACAAAATAAACAATTTAATACAGAACCGTTCTGTTGGTGATATAGACTAACGTTATCAGCAACAAAACAATAAACAATTTAATACAGAACCGTTCTGTTGGTGATATAAACTAACATCACCAGCAACAAAACAATAAACTACACTAAATTTGACTACCAGTCATTTAACGCAACGCTTTACGCTCACTTACCACCAATAATCACATGTATAATTATCAAACACGAACTAGCTCTCTCAACATGTGTTCAGTCAATTTCACCGAATCACAT
>NW_013709669.1:0-437 GCF_000517525.1 Limulus polyphemus | reverse complement strand
CAGGTTATTGGCTTGTCCTATTCAAATTACTATTAATAATTTCTTCTAATATTCAAATTCCTATTTAATAATTACTCACAAGAGATTATCAAATGATAAACTAGGCCTATAGTTCCCCAGATCCTTCTTCAATTATTCGGTTTGAAACATAGCAATCACATTGATTTTTTTTCATAAGAAACATCAAAAAACAAGATTAAACAAATCCATTTAGGATACTGAGGGTATTTTTTCACAATAAGAAAAATCACCAGTCTTGGTGTCCTCTCCACTTCTTAGTGTCTAGGGCTGTCTTCCTCGTTGTTCTCTATTCCTTGCTGTCTTCACCAACTTTTCTATCGAGTCTCTGCCAACCTTCCCTCAAATCAATTATATACACTCATCTCCTACATATTTCCATCAGTTGTCTTTACACATTTCAATACGTTTACGGTAGA
>NW_013709668.1:0-437 GCF_000517525.1 Limulus polyphemus | reverse complement strand
GAACCCAAGAGGATGGCCAAACAATGGGACCAATACGTATGTCATGAACGTGCACAAACCTTCCACTGATAATTGTGAACGAAGAGGATGGCCAAACAATGGGACCAATACGTATGTCATTAACGTGCACAGACCTTCCACTGTTAATTGTGAACCAAGAGGGACAGGGGGTGGGGTGGGTAAAGAGGAAATTATTGATCTCCAAACAGCGTGTAAACCTGATCTTCGTTACCATTATTCATGCTTCGACTTTCTTGAATTTCATAACCTCACGAATATTGCGTTGCCCATAAAAATGTTTGATTCACTATAATACTGGACTCATTCCCATTAATTGAATGCCTGTCTACTCCTTCTGCTTTGTGGCCCGGCATGGCCAGGTGGTTAAGGAGCTCAACTCGCAATCTACGGGTCGCGGGTTCGAATCCCAGTCCCAC
>NW_013709667.1:0-437 GCF_000517525.1 Limulus polyphemus | reverse complement strand
AAAACAAACAAACAATACGTCTTTCCATAATTGATTCGGAAGTAATCATCTAACTAGAGTAATCAAGAAAGTTTACTTGTTAGTTTTTATAACAAAGTCACATTGAACTATCTATTGTGTCCACTGCGGGGAATCGAACCCCGGATATCAGCGTTGTAACAATCAAGAAAGAAAGAACTTTTCAGCGATTTGTGGTTTCCATAACTATATATATATATATTTTTGGTCCAGTAATTGAAACTAGAGCCTGGCATGGACTGGTTGTTAGTGGGTAGGAATCCCGTCACCAAATATGATCGTCCTTTCAGCCGTTGGGCGTCATAATGTGATGGTCAATCCTACTATTTTTTGGTAAATAGCAGCCTAAGATTTGGCTGTTGGTAGTGTTGACTAGCTGCCTTCCTTCTAGTTTACCCCCAGTGGCACAGCGGTATGTC
>NW_013709666.1:0-437 GCF_000517525.1 Limulus polyphemus | reverse complement strand
ATATATATATGTGTGTGTGTACATAGTTCTATATTATATTATATATATATGTGTGTGTGTGTACATAGTTCTATATTATATATATATGTGTGTGTGTGTACATAGTTCTATATTATATTATATATATATGTGTGTGTGTGTACATAGTTCTATATTATATTGTATATATATGTGTGTGTGTGTACATAGTTCTATATTATATTATATATATATATGTGTGTGTGTACATAGTTCTATATTATATTATATATATATGTGTGTGTGTGTGTACATAGTTCTATATTATATTATATATATATGTGTGTGTGTGTGTACATAGTTCTATATGATATTATACATATGTGTGTGTGTACATAGTTCTATATTATATTATATATATATGTGTGTGTACCGTTCTATATTATATTATATGTGTGTGTGTGTGTGTGTGTACATAG
>NW_013709665.1:0-437 GCF_000517525.1 Limulus polyphemus | reverse complement strand
AAGGAAGATCAGCATGTCAACAGTTTGATGATGAGCAAACTTTTATTGAAACCTGAGTGACAAAATCTCTCTGAATGTGGCATTAGAAGATTACAAAAACAAAGTATAAAATACGTTAACACCCATCATGGAGCAGAATGTAAGTACGTTGAGGTAGCAATATATCTTTTCAAACTGATCTGTTTATATACAATGTCTAAGCTCATTTTGGGGCCGTTAAAGTATTTCTGACGGCAAACTCAACTTACAGTAACATAGCGTTATATATTAATGTTTTGTTCTTCTAAGATTACTGCAGATGTTACTCATATCAACGACCTGCTTTTCACTGGAGGCACAGACTTCAATATCTTCTGCAATGAAACCAGACAAACATGTTTTCGTTCGTCTTCACCTCCCTTGATGTTTATCTGAATGATTTTAGTATTCGTTTAATT
>NW_013709664.1:0-437 GCF_000517525.1 Limulus polyphemus | reverse complement strand
GTATTAATGGACTGTGTACAGTGTATTTGAAAGGATCAATGTATGTATTAATGGACTGTGTACAGTGTATTTGAAAGGATCAATATATGTATTAATGGACTGTGTACAGTGTATTTGTAAGAATCAATGTAAGTATTAATGGACTGTGTACAGTGTATTTGAAAGGATCGTAGTAAGTATTGATGGACTGTGTACATTGTATTTGAAAGGATCGTACTAAGTATTGATGGACTGTGTACAGTGTATTTGTAAGAATCACAGCATGTATTAATGGACTGTGTATAGTGTATTTGTAAGAATCAATGTATGTATTAATGGACTGTGTACAGTGTATTTGAAAGAATCACAGCATGTATTAATGGACTGTGTACAGTGTATTTGTAAGAATCAATGTATGTATTAATGGACTGTGTACAGTGTATTTGTAAGAATCAATG
>NW_013709663.1:0-437 GCF_000517525.1 Limulus polyphemus | reverse complement strand
CTGTTTCTTTTAATGACCACTATCACCTTTACTACAACGGATTGCTGTTTCTTTTAATGACCAGTATCAAGTTTATTAGAACGGATTGCTGTTTCCTTTAATAAACACTTCAACTTTACTACAACGGATTGCTGCTTCTTTTAATGACCACTATCAACTTTACTACAGCGGATTGCCGTTTCTTTTAATGACCACTATCAACTTTATTACAACGGATTGCTGTTTCGTTTAATTAACACTTCAACTTTACAACAACGAATTGCAGATTCTTTTAATGACTACTATCAACTTTACTACAACGGATTCCTGTTTCTATAAATGACTAATATCAACTTTAGTACAACAGATTGACGTTTCTTTTAATTAATGACGTTTCGTTTTTAATATATATCTTTAATAATTATATAACTTATTCCAAATAATCGCATAAAATACGT
>NW_013709662.1:0-437 GCF_000517525.1 Limulus polyphemus | reverse complement strand
TTTTTATAAACCGACAATTCCCATGCTTGTCTAGATTTAAAAAACAACACTAGACATGCCAAAAGAAATATCCAATATACGTTATCAAAAAGAATTATACAGTTTGTTAATAAAGAAAAGAGAAATATTAGACTGAATGAATTAAAATGTTTTTGCTAAATAGAAATTATCCAGAGGGCCTAATTTACAAGTGTATATTTCGCGCCAAGTTATATGGACGAAAGGCTATTAATAATACAGAAATTTAACTCATTCTCATTACGTATACCCCAGGATTAAAGATTAAAATGAAAGAGTGTAAAATTTTGATCAATTCTTGTTCATCTACAGCCGTAAGTAATGGCAATGTTATTGTAGCTTATAGACAGCCAAAATATTTGAACCATTTACTTTGTTATAAATACAAAACTGAAAATAGACAAGAAGGTATTGTTACC
>NW_013709661.1:0-437 GCF_000517525.1 Limulus polyphemus | reverse complement strand
CACATACAAGAACATGCAAGTTTAAGATCCACATAATTTTCAAGCATTATTTTAGTGTAACTTACCAGTTATAGATTCAACAAATAATAGATAGGAAGACAGAAAGAAAACATGTTAATTAGATTCTTTATTTAGCGTTAAGTGATATTATGTATCAGAAGAAAAACTATTTTCTTTGTTTAGTCCAAGAAAGCTACACTCAGTAACAGTCCTACAATGGACCAGGATGGACTGATCATGGTATAGGTTTTGTTGGCTACAAGGAGATTAATAAGTTTTTATTAGAATCGTTATCACACTCACTCTTTTACTTCTTGTTCTAGTGAACGAAGGTACATGAGGAACGTTTCTAACACCACAGTATTAAAAAGGTATGAATACTAGTGAACACACTAAACATAGCATATATATATATATATATATATATATATATATAT
>NW_013709660.1:0-437 GCF_000517525.1 Limulus polyphemus | reverse complement strand
AGTTGGTGTTATACATTTGGTACAGTTGGTGTTATACATTTGGTACAGCTGGTATTATACATTTGGTACAGCTGGTATTATTACAGTTGGTATTATACATTTGGTACAGCTGGTATTATACAATTGGTACAGTTGGTATTGTACAATTGGTACAGTTGGTATTGTACAATTGGTACAGTTGGTATTGTACATTTGGTACAGGTGGTATTGTACATTTGGTACAGGTGGTATTGTACATTTGGTACAGGTGGTATTGTACATTTGGAACAGTTGGTATTGTACATTTGGTACAGTTGGTATTGTACATTTGGTACAGTTGGTATTGTACATTTGGTACAGTTGGTATTGTACATTTGGTACAGTTGGTATTGTACATTTGGTACAGTTGGTATTGTACATTTGGTACAGTTGGTATTGTACAATTGGTACAGTTGGTA
>NW_013709659.1:0-437 GCF_000517525.1 Limulus polyphemus | reverse complement strand
TAGAACAAAGCGGTAACGTATTAACAAAAGGAAATATAACCTCAGCTGTTCTCTTTCATACGTCTTCAGGTGTTCCTACTTTTGTTCTCGTTACGGGTAATCCCACCAAAAGCTGGAATATAATTTACTGATCACATTTACATAAGTATATTTTTTTATGCGGGGTTCCTGGGTGTCCAATTTGCACATTTCATTTGGTTTTATGTATTCAATATATATAGGCTTTATTTAGTTGTATATGTTCACTTCTTAGTTATATTTTGTTTCGGTATGTTCCAGTCTGTACCCTTACTTGGTTCCGTATGTTCCAGTCTGTACCTTTATTTAGTTCCGTATGTTCCAGTCTGTACCTTTATTTAGTTCCGTATGTTCCAGTCTGTACCTTTATTTAGTTCCGTATGTTCCAGTCTGTATCTTTATTTGGTTCCGTATGTTCC
>NW_013709658.1:0-437 GCF_000517525.1 Limulus polyphemus | reverse complement strand
GTAATTTTCAGGTTCTCAGAGGCAGACTTAAAAGTGAGGCAAATCCAGCTGAACTTGACAGCATCCAGGTGCAAGATCTAGTGTGTTAAACCAAAAGTAGCCTTCTAATGCAGTCAGACATTAATCTGTTTGTGGCAAGCAGGGAGCGTCAATGAATGTTACAGTGTTCTCCTAACTAAAATCAACACACAATGTTGGCATACCTTCCTTCATCCCAACAATCACTAATGGAAATGACCATGTACTCTCCTAAGGTTGCCGCCCCCATTTCATAATTTTTTGCCCTTATGCTCTAAAGTGCGCCCCTTTTGACAATAAATAATTTAAGTAAACTATTTTATTTCCTGCCTCTCCTAGCTACAGGTCAATAATTTATTATATTATATTTAAGTCTGATGTGTCATCTGATTGCATCGATATAAATGATGTATGCTGAA
>NW_013709657.1:0-437 GCF_000517525.1 Limulus polyphemus | reverse complement strand
CGTATAAATATCTCACTGGAATAACCTTGGTATAGCACTTACTTCCCACCAGATCAATTCACAGGGAGTTGTGTGAAATGACACTTATAAACCGTATAAAATATCTCACTGGAATAACCTTGGTATAGCACTTACTTCCCACCAGAACAATTCACAGGGAGTTGTGTGAAATGACACTTATAAACCATATAAAAAAGTATAAAATATCTCACTGGAATAACCTTGGTATAGCACTTACTTCCAACCAGATCAATTCACAGGGAGTTGTGTGAAATGACACTTATAAACCATATAAAAAAGTATAAAATATCTCACTGGAATAACCTTGGTATAGCACTTACTTCCCACCAGATCAATTCACAGGGAGTTGTGTGAAATGACACTTATAAACCATATAAAAAAGTATAAAATATCTCACTGGAATAACCTTGGTATAG
>NW_013709656.1:0-437 GCF_000517525.1 Limulus polyphemus | reverse complement strand
GAATTGGAAGTCACTGTGATAACTCCCTCACAACTGAAAATGCGGAGCGTGTTTAGCGGCATACCCCGGCTAGAAGTTTGAACCTTACGATCCGCAGCCCAGCATGCATGAAAATCACTAGGCTTTAGTTTGTTTGTATTTGAAGACAATAAATAACATTTGTTGTGATAAATACGGAACTTGAAATATAAAAAATAGAGAAATATTATATAAAACTTTCAGGATTAGAAAATAAAGTATCATGCACAATTCGGTTTCAAAATGCTATAAAACATTTCTGATAGAACTGTATTTTGATATATTTTATAATATTACAGCATCTAGATGGATATTTGTATACTCGAACCGTAAACGAGTCGAGAATGTTACGTCTGCGACTAACTTCTCAAAACAAAATGTTTACCAAGTAAACATTGAATTTTACTATTAACCTTCCC
>NW_013709655.1:0-437 GCF_000517525.1 Limulus polyphemus | reverse complement strand
TATGTCACTAGTACTTTCACTCTGGCGTGTTTTACAATGTTTCTCTTACTGTCGTAGTTCATGGAAAGTCTGTTGTAGTGATGATAAAAAGTTTAATTCAGTTTGTTCTTGCAATTTTCTTGGAATAGCATAATTAGGTGTTATACTGAGTAAAGTATTGGTTGCATCATCTGAGTTAATGCCGTCTTCAATAGTAGTTTCTTTCCTTAGGAATTCCAGAGTCTTCAGAGTTAACCACATTAACATCAACTAACAAGTATTTGTTGACTAAGATATCAGATTTACGTTTAAGGATTTTTTTCTTTTTCACGTTTCTCTTATGAAATAATTAAAATGCATTGTTCCTTGGTCCAGTTTTTAAAATCAACTTGATACATGTTTTCAATTTGAAAATTGAAATTTCTTTCACAAATTTGTTCATATCTATTACTCTTTAT
>NW_013709654.1:0-437 GCF_000517525.1 Limulus polyphemus | reverse complement strand
CAGTCTTTGTGGCTGGAGGGGTGCAGTTTTTATGGCTGGAGAGGTATAGTCTTTGTGGCTGGAGGGGTATAGTCTTTGTGGCTGGAGGGGTATAGTCTTTGTGGCTGGAGGGGTATAGTCTTTGTGGCTGGAGGGGTACAGTCTTTGGGGCTGGAGGGGTACAGTAGTTGTGGCTGGATAGGTGCAGTCTTTATGGCTGGAGGGGTATAGTCTTTGTGGCTGGAGGGGTGCAGTTTTTATGGCTGAAGGGGTATAGTCTTTGTGGCTGGAGAGGTATAGTCTTTGTGGCTGGAGGGGTATAGTCTTTGTGGCTGGAGGGGTGCAGTTTTTATGGCTGAAGGGGTATAGTCTTTGTGGCTGGAGGGGTACAGTCTTTGTGGCTGGAGGTGTACATTCTTTATGGCTGGAGGGGTACAGTCTTTGTGGCTGGATGGGTG
>NW_013709653.1:0-437 GCF_000517525.1 Limulus polyphemus | reverse complement strand
TTTTAAGAAGATACAGGATTTATCATTACTGTGTCCTGTCAATAAGAATATAAAGGATTTATCAATACTGTGTCTTGTCAATAAGAAGATACAGGATTAATCAATACTGTGTACTGTCAATGAGAAGAAACAAAATTTAACCATATTGTAGGATTTATCAAGACTGTGTATTGTCAATAAGAAGACACAAGATTTAACAATACTGTGTCCTGTCAGACACAAGATTTAACAATAATGTGTCCTGTCAATAAGAATATACTTTATCAATACTGTGTAATGTCAATAAGAATCCTGCATCTTCTTATTGACAGGACACAGTATTGATATATCCAATATCTTCTTATTGACAGTACACAGTATTGTTAAATCTTGTCTTCTTTTTGATAGTACATGGTATTGTTAAATCTTGTGTCTTCTTATTGAGAGTAAACGGTATT
>NW_013709652.1:0-437 GCF_000517525.1 Limulus polyphemus | reverse complement strand
CAACACAAAGTGTGACTAGCATCATAACCCTTAAGTTGTTCGTATCGATAACAATGCATTAAGGGTTATGATACTAATCACACTATTGTTATCGATACGAACAACACATTAAGGGTTATGATGCTAGTCACACTATTGTTATCGATACGAACAACACATTAAGGGTTATGATGCTAGTCACATTATTGTTATCGATACGAACAACACATTAAGGGTTATGATGCTAGTCACATTATTGTTATCGATACGAACAACACATTAACGGTTATGATGTTAGTCACACTATTGTTGTCGATACGAACAACACATTAAGGGTTATGATGCTAGTAACACTACTGTTATCGATACGAACAACACATTAAGGGTTATGATGCTAGTCACACTTTGTTATCGATACGAACAACACATTAAGGGTTATGATGTTAGTCACACTATTG
>NW_013709651.1:0-437 GCF_000517525.1 Limulus polyphemus | reverse complement strand
GTGTGTGTGTGTGTGTGTGTGTGTGTGTGTGTGTGTGTGTGTGTGTGTGTGTGTGTGTGTGTGTGTGTGTGTGTTAATTGTTTGTCATTGACACATCAGGAAGATGCCTTCACGGTCCACCACCCCAACGGCTTGGAACTGGAAAGTGGTAAGGACTCTCAAACTCCACTAGCAGAACATGGTGGGGGAGAAAGCATGGTGGAGAATCCACAGGAATAACAACACCTGGGACAGTGCAATGGGTGACTACAAAACCCTATTCTGATTTTGAACAGCAGACCATATCGCAAGGAAAAACCTACAAGCAATCTAGTGGACCACCCCATCTCAACAGTTTGTGTTTTGTGGCCACAGAAATTATAATTGTTGAGACATCACGACTTTACAGTGCAAAATTGACTAGTTTAAGTATACCTAGGAGAAGTACCACTCACCAC
>NW_013709650.1:0-437 GCF_000517525.1 Limulus polyphemus | reverse complement strand
CAGCAAGTAAATAACCATCCTATCATAATAGTTTATTGATCAGAAAATTCAACTTATACCAAAGATATAACCTATTAAATAATATCATGTAAGTTATCTGTGATAAAAACTAATTTTTATAAATTTGCACAGCTTATAAATAAAATAAAATATTTCATGTTTACAGGAAATTTACATGTAACAAGCAAGAACCCCACCTTAATAAATTGAGTTACATGTAAACAAGGAGCCATCTGTAATAAAATAGATTGAGTTTCTTGTAAACAAGGACCCATCTGTAATAAAATAAATTGAGTTTCTTGTAAACAAGGACCCATCTGTAATAAAATAAATTGAGTTTCTTGTAAACAAGGACTCATCTGTAGTAAAATTAATCAAGTTACATGTAAGCAAGGACCCATCTGTAATAAATAAATTGAGTTACATGTAAGCAAGAA
>NW_013709649.1:0-437 GCF_000517525.1 Limulus polyphemus | reverse complement strand
CTCTTCTGTCGTTTCTTCCGCTTCCACACAGACTCTTCTGTCATTTCTTCCGCTTCCACACAGACTCTTCTGTCATTTCTTCCGCTTCCACACAGACTCTTCTGTCGTTTCTTCCTCCTCCACACAGACTCTTCTGTCGTTTCTTCCTCCTCCACACAGACTCTTCTGTCGTTTCTTCCTCCTCCACACAGACTCTTCTGTCGTTTCTTCCTCCTCCACACAGACTCTTCTGTTGTTTCTTCCTCCTCCGCACAGATACATCTGTCGTTTCTTCCTCCTCTGCACAGACACGTGTCGTTTCTTCCTCCTCCGCAGACACGTGTCGTTTCTTCCTCCTCCGCACAGACACGTGTCGTTTCTTCCTCCTCCGCACAGACACGTGTCGTTTCTTCCTCCTCCGCACAGACACGTGTCGTTTCTTCCTCCTCCGCACAGAC
>NW_013709648.1:0-437 GCF_000517525.1 Limulus polyphemus | reverse complement strand
TGAGTAATCTACCTACAGAACCATGAGTAATCTACCTACATATCACTGAGTAATCTACCTACATATCACTGAGTAATCTACCTACATATCACTGAGTAATCTAATAGGTAGATTACTCAGTGATATGTAGGTAGATTACTCAGTGATATGTAGGTAGATTACTCATGGTTCTGTAGGTAGATTACTCAGGGTTCTGTAGGTAGATTACTCAGTGATATGTAGGTAGATTACTCAATGATATGTGGGCATATCACTGAGTAATCTACCTACATATCACTGAGTAATCTACCTACATATCACAGTGATATGTAGGTAGATTACTCAGAGTAATCTACCTACATATCACTGAGTAATCTACCTACATATCACTGAGTAATCTACCTACATATCACTGAGTAATCTACCTTCATATCACTGAGTAATCTACCTACATATCA
>NW_013709647.1:0-437 GCF_000517525.1 Limulus polyphemus | reverse complement strand
TTCCACTGGTTTACACACTGTACAATATTCACACAAGCAATGAGGTCAAACTTTTCCACTGGTTTACACACTGTACAATATTCACACAAGCAATGAGGTCAAAGTTTTCCACTGGTTTACACACTGTACAATATTCACACAAGCAACGAGGTCAAAGTTTTCCTCTGAGTTACACACTGTACAATATTCACACAAGCAATGAGGTCAAAGTTTTCCACTGGTTTACACACTGTACAATATTCACACAAGCAACGAGGTCAAAGTTTTCCTCTGTTTACACACTGTACAATATTCACACAAGCAACGAGGTCAAAGTTTTCCTCTGAGTTACACACTGTACAATATTCACACAAGCAACGAGGTCAAAGTTTTCCTCTGAGTTACACACTGTACAATATTCACACAAGCAACGAGGTCAAAGTTTTCCACTGGTTTAC
>NW_013709646.1:0-437 GCF_000517525.1 Limulus polyphemus | reverse complement strand
TCCAACTGTAAACTTCAACATTGACTCTGTACCTCCATCTGTAAACCGAAACATTGACTATCTATCTCCAACTGTAAACTAGAACATTGACTCTCTATTTGCAAATGTTATCTTGAACTTTGACTATCTATCTATCTCCAATTGTAAACTGGAAGTATGACTTTCTATCTCCAACTGTAAATTGAAACATTGACACTATTTCCAATTGTAACTGGAACTTTCAATATCATCTTATTTTCTAAAGTGAAACTTTGATTTTCTATCTTCATCTATAAACTGGTAATTTGACACTCTATCTCAAACACTAAAATATAATATTGACTCCGTCTCCGAATGTAAACCGGAACTTCAACTCTCAATCTCCAATTTTAAACTGGAGCATTGACTCTCTATACTGCAATTGTAAACTGGAACTTTGACTATTTATCTCCAACTGT
>NW_013709645.1:0-437 GCF_000517525.1 Limulus polyphemus | reverse complement strand
GACAGATGATTGCTGTACTGTCCACAGCTGTGTCTTGACAGATGATTACTGTACTATTTACAGCTGTATATTGACAGATGACCACTGTACTGTTTACAACTATGTGTTGACAGATGATTGATGTGTTGTTTACAACTGTCTTAACAGATAATCACTGTACTGTTTACAACTGTCTTGACAGATGATTGCTGTACTATCCACAACTGTGTCTTGACAGATGATTACTATACTATTTACAGCTGTATATTGACAGATGACCACTGTACTGTTTACAACTGTGTCTTGACAGATGATTGCTGTACTGTCCACAACTGTGTCTTGACAGATAATCACTGTACTGTTTACAGCTGTATATTGACAGATAATCACTGTACTGTTTACAACTGTCTTGACAGATGATTGCTGTACTGTCCACAACTGTGTCTTGACAGATGATT